>NC_089580.1:201944193-202244193 GCF_019320115.1 Miscanthus floridulus | reverse complement strand
AGGCGGGCTGGAGTTGGAAGCGGGTGCCATCCCTCCTTGGCCAGGCCTTCTAGTCGGAGATTGGATCGCCCCTCTAGCCTATCGTTTTGGTATTTGGGCTGGCCCATGAGTTACACGTTGTTTGGTTGGGCTGAGCCTTTGTTGGGATGCCAGTCCACGAGGGACCCTAGGTTTATAAACCCAACAGTCCTGTACTGGCTCCTGGTCCAAAGTTTCTTGTGAGTTTCTTGCAGATACTTCATTGCCTTAGGTTTGGCTATAGCCATTACTTGATAGTGCTTCTCAACCACCAAAAAGGGTCCATGAATATGAAGAAGCCCACAAGTGATCATCAAATATCTTCCCATTGTACCTCTTCTTAAAATTCTGTACTAAGTGATACATACACTCTCTATGTTCAGCATTTGAAAAAACTTCACTAACCCCATTCATGACTGTCTAGCCACAATCTATGCAGAATGTCAAGCCCTCTAGGGTGCCTTTTGCTTTCTTCAACCTCTCCATGAACCACACCCAATTCTCATTGGTTTCTAAATCAATTACACCAACAGCTACTGGATACATCTAGTTGAGCCCATCTACTGCACAAGCAATGCATAATTGTCCCCTAAATCTTCCTGATAAAAATGTGTTATCTACTACAAGATATGGTCTACAACCTCTAAGAAATCTATCAACACATGGTTTTAGTACAAAGAATAGCCTATTGAACCTGATCTTATTATTGATGGTGTGATTATTAATGACAAAAAATGATCAAGGACTTGATTCTTCTAACTAGGCCTTAAACCTATATAGGTTATCAAAACTTTTGCCCCAAGGCCCATAAATCTTATCCATGGTAAGATTTTTACCTTTATACACTCTCTTATAGGACACCACAATTTTGTGTGCATCCTTCAACATCCTTTGCAGTTCTGTTGCACCTAGAGTTCCATCTTCCTTTAGCCAATCAATCACCTGATTACATAACCAAAACTGTGTTACCCCTACACAAATTCCTTGCCTCCTAGTGCTCTGATACTCATGAGGGTAGGGGTTCCTTTTCACCTACAAAATAGTCAAGTAATGCACTTATTACAAGCCATACAATGCAAGAAAAATAGGGAGCAATCAATGAAAATAATGTACGAACACATTACCTTAATAGTGTGCCCATCCCTTAGAGTTGAGGCATGAAATCTCCACCTGCAGCCCTCACTCTCCTATGAGCAGTTCACCCTATACCTCCCTGCATCACTCTTCTCAATATCATAGTTGAACTCAAGTTTAACAGCATGAGTACCTAAAGCAATCTTAAAAGCATCCATGTCTGAATACACATTTCCTACTAACATAGGAGGTTCCTTCTTGTCATAATCAACATCAGACATATGTGCAGGCTCTCTATCTTTAACCATATCATCTATGTCTTCTACTTCATCATTAGAGGATTCATCTTCAGAGTCTATCTTAGAGGATTCATCAGCACCAGAACTCTCACCTTCCCATTCTTTACTCCCACCTTGGCTTTGAGGATTGGGAAGAGATGGGAGGTATTGGGGACCAAGGTCAATATACAACCCTTCCTTATCAACACCCACATGCTTATTCATTGGGTTTAGGCTAGCTAGGTATTTAGGTTCAGCAGATTGACTATGTGTGGCATGGCTTGGTTCTGCTAAGCTTCGACAAGCAATTGAAGGGGTGAATGGGGGTTCAACAGAGTTCATAGTTTCTTCCCCTCTGCTCCATGTTGTTAGGGTTTTAACTATCGTGTAATCCAATCCTGGCCATCCAATGTCGTCGCTACTCGCTCGGATGTGGTATGGGTGGCACGCCTATACGCCAAAGCATCGGCAGTCCAATAGAGAACAGATCAAATCACATTTGTCATCGCCAATTTGAAGCCAAAGCGATTGATGCAGAGTACATGCATTGCACCCAATTTTGTCATAAGCGGCAAAGGAGAAGCTGGAGCAAATTAAAAAAGGTAGTACGTGTTTGTCTTACGGATGTATAAACTTAATCAAATGTTTATATATACATTATATGTGTATCCATAGTTACGTATGAAAGGTCCTAATGGCTAGAGGGGGGCGAATAGCCTATTAAAAATTTCTACAATAACACTTAGCAAACCGGATAGACAATTATGAGGCGAAGCAAGTGTTGCGCTAGCCTACTAAAATTGTAAGCCACCTATCACAATTCTAGTTTATATAATTTCTATCCACACAATAGCTATATCACTACACTAAGTTAGCGCTCTCTCAAATGCTAACTAAAGAGCCACACTAACCAAACTAACAAGCTCTCACAACTAGCTACACTAAAGAGCTTGACAACTAGTTTGTGGTAATGTAAAGAGAGTGAGTAAGATGATTATACCGCTGTGTCGAGGAAAGAGCTAATCAATCACAAGAATGAATACCAATGAAGACCAATCACCTCGGAATTAAATAACGACACAATAATTTTTTGTCGAGGTTCACTTGCTTGCCGGCAAGCTAGTCCTCATTGTGGTGATTCACTCACTTAGAGGTTCACGCGCTAATTGGCATCACACACCAAACCCTCAATAGGGTGCCGCACAACCAACACAAGATGAGGATCACATAAGCCACGAGCAATTCACTAGAGTACCTTTTGGCTCTCCACCAGGAAAAGGTCAAGAACCCCTCACAATCACCACGATCGAAGCGGGAGACAATCACCAACCTCCACTCGATGATCCTCGCTGCTCCAAACCATCTAGGTGGCGGCAACCACCAAGAATAACAAGCGAATCCCACAACGAAACACGAACACCAAGTGCCTCTAGATGCAAACACTCAAGCAACACACTTGGATTCTCTCCCAATCTCATAAAGATGATGAATCAATGATGAAGATGAGTGGGAGGGCTTTGGCTAAGCTCACAAGGTTGCTATGTCAATGCAAATGGCCAAGAGAGTGAGCTAGAGCCAGCAATGGGGCTTAAATAGAAGCCCCCACGAAATAGAGCCATTGTACCCCTTCACTGGGAATAACTCGGGGTGACCGGACGCTCCGGTCAGATCGATCGGATGCACCCTGCCAGCATCCGGTCAACAGATGGCTGCCATGTCATCCCTCTCTTCAAATACTAAGCGTCCGATCCCAATGGTCAAGTGATGACTGGACATAGCACAGTACCACGACTAGACGCTGGATCCCAGCGTCCTATCACTTCCAGTAAGGTTCCAGCTACGACCAGATGCATCAGTTTGATCATGACTAGATGAAGGACCCCAGTGTCCAGTTATTTCCAGTAAGCCTCCACTCGCGGCCGGACGCGTCCGGTCATGCTCGACCAGACTCACCCAGTGTCCGATCACTCATCGTTTCCTCTATGCACTGATATGTCAGCAGGACCGGACACAGCCAGCCAGCGTCTAATCAAAGACCGACGCCTGCGTCTTCACTGCTTCCACTGACTGGACGCGCTGGTCCAGTCGAGGCCAGCGTCTGGTCCACTCTGTGAAACCCTGTCTTTTCTGTACAGGACGCCAGTGAAGTTTCTTACCCTTCCAAGTGCTAAACACAATGTGTATCACCTTTGTGTATGTGTGTTAGCATATTTTCATAAACATTTTCAAGGGTGTTAGCACTCCACTAGATTCTAAATGCATATGCAGTGAGTTAGAGCATCTAGTGGCACTTTGATAATTGCATTTCGATACGAGTTTCACCCCTCTTAATAGTACGGCTATCGAACCTAAATATGATCACACTCGCTAAGTGTCTCGATCACTAAACCAAAAAGGCTCCTACCATTTATACCTTTGCCTTGAGCCTTTTGCATTTCTTTCTTCTTTTTCAAGTCCAAGCACTTGATCATCACCATGGAATTACCATCATCATGTCATGATCTTCATTTGCTTCACCACTTGGAGTAATGCTATCTATCTCATAATCACTTTGATAAACTAGGTTAGCACTTAGGGTCTCATCAATTCATCAAAACCAAACTAGAGCTTTTAACGTACTTAGGGCGTGTTAGGATGGCTTCCAAACCACGCCTCAAGCCGCCGCGCCGCACATGTGGCACGTCGCGGGAGCCAAATGCCACTGTCACAATTTGGAGCAATTTTGGTGCGTGACATAGCTGGTAGTACAAATCGCGTGCCATAGCACGCCAATAATCACCGAGCAGTCGTTTTGTCTGTAATGTGTGGCGCGCCGCGGGAGCCAAATGCCGCCACCATACTTTGGCGTAGTTTTGGCACACACCGCAGCTGGTAGTGCAAATCACGCGCCGCGGCATGGCAATAATCGTTGGGTGGCCGTTTTGTCCGTAATGTGCGGCGCGCCGTGGGAGCCAAATGCCGTCGCCGTAGTTTGGCGCAGTTTGGCGCGCGCCGCAGCTGGTAGTGCAAATCGCGAGCCGCAGCATGTCAATAATCGTTGGGTGGCCGTTTTGTTCGTCGCGCTTGTGGCACGACAACAGCTGTGGCGGCAGCCAAACATGCCCTTACCTCCGCCTCTCATACTAGTAAACCAAAGTAGAGCATGTCTGGTTGGTTGCACGGGAGACTATACATGAACAAAACCAAAAAAAATATTGGAAACAAAGAAGCTCTTGGCTGATGCACACTTTGTGAAAGATTGAGAGTGTAGAATGTGGATTCTTACATATGCTAGGAAGTTTAGAGCTCTAATCCCCCAACACTGGTACAATTATCGTCACGGGGGGGGGGGGGGGTTGTCATGCTCTTCTCTCTATTTAGTGTAATTAGCACTTTCTCAAATTGGTTCGTAAAAGAAAACTAACACATTCATCAATCCTAAACTTGTTCGCATCGGAGGAGGTCAACCAAGTGCTAACAATAATACGAGAGACAACAATTCACTACAAAAGCATCATTTGTCATCTTTTGGAATAGGCACAAACATAGGTGTGGCCTTTTCTTCTTTTGTCACACCATGTCACCACCGGGCACATGGTCGTCAATTCGACACGCAACCTCTTCGTTGGCCTTTTTTTTTGCCATGGCAGAAATAGGACAACATTTAGGACAAAAAGAAAAAAAAGACACGGCCGTATATATAACAATAAATAGACGCAACAAAATGAAGTACCAATGAATCGTGATGAGCACAATATCGCTATCGGATTTTCTCTAGGTCTTGTTCGTCTAGTGGATTCATGATATGGGAACGAAAGATGTCAGACCAATGCAAGGAGGGAGTGTTATTGCTTTCAAAAAGGGAAACTATATATAGGGAGGCTAATCCACGAAGATGGAAACTTTGCCACTAATGTTAACCCCCAACCCCCACATAAATAATGAACCTTATGGTACTATGCACATGAACATGATAAAAAGTGTTGGACACAAGTTCGGAAGGCTCTAAAACTAATGCATTGCTTTACAAATCATACGTTTCTTGTTTTAAGGTTATCCTCTACTTCATTCATCTCAAGTTATAAGACGTTTTAATTTTCTAGATATATTATGTTTATTATGTATCTCGATATAGTGCATATTTAAGCACATAACAAAATCTGTACGTATTTAGAAAAAACAAAATGTCTTTATAATTTAGAATGGGGCAATATCTTTTACTCCATCCATCCTAAATTATGGCATCGTTCGGCTTGCTGAATCTTGGCTGAAACTGGCTGAAAACACTGTTCTGGCTGAATTATTGTGAGAGAAAAATACTGTTCCGGCTGAAAAAACAAGTCGAATATAGGGTAAGCCGAACAAGGCCTATAAGTCATTTCAACTTTCTTGAAGAGTCAAAACATCTAAAGTTTAACAAAATTTATAGGATAAGATCATAATATTTATGATACCAACTAAGCATTATTAGATTTTTCATTAATTATATTTTCACAATAATACCTATTTAATGTCATAAATCTTTGTAATTTTTCTATAACTTTGGTTAAACTTGATATACTCTGACTCTCTAAAATTCTTAGAATGACTTATGATTTGGTCCGGTGGGAGTACATGAAAACATAATTATCTCGAAGAAACTTCTAGTACTCCTAGAATCTATGAGCTTGGTAAAAGTAACATAATGCCAAAGAAAAGATAATTAAATTACGTCTTGTTTTTTATAGTATATTTCAGCGAAGGAACAATATTTTTCTCTCATAATAAATCAGCATAAGTAGCAGCATTAGCCAAATTTCAGCAAAACGAACCGGGGCCTTGTTCACTTTGCAAATTTTTTGAACCCGATGAATAGTACCACTTTCGTCTTATTTGGTAAATATTGTCCAATCGTGCTCAAAAGATTCATCTCGTGATTTCTAACTAAACTGTGTAATTAGTTATTTTTTTTACATACATTTAATACTCCATGTAAACGGCTAAAAATTGATATGATGGAGAAAGAGTGAAAAAACTTAGAATTTAGATGGCATCTAAACAAGGCCCGGGCTTAGTTGTGGACTATCCACGCGTGCAAGTTTGCTCGAGCTCAAACACGTATAGACTCGGAGCAAAGTTGGTCGTACATATCAGTCTCGGCTCATTGCGTTTTCTCAATAAGCTGAGCCAGTGTTTCAGCCAGCCGGAGCTAGATCGAGAGCTTAACAAGCTAAGTGCAATCATGACCAAAGTGTAATCACCCGGATAGGACGTGCCTAATAAGTACAAAACACCATGCAAATGACATCGCTAACCTACAAGCCAAGCTCCTCCCCCGCACGAAAACACGGTATGGATGTGCACCTCACGTGTGGAGCATGCGTACGGTTAAAATTGATGCGGTGGCCCACGTGCCAGCCGAGCAGTCCGCACCACGTGGATGGTCACCCTATCCTTTTCCCACCAGGTACGTCCGTACGTCGAGCTCGCGAGCTGAAGCTTTTTTACGAGCCGAGACGACCTTGATTTTTTTTTGCTTTTTTTACAGCCGAGCCGAGCATCCACCCGGTCGCGCCGGCGCCGCGCAGATCCAGGATATTTAACTTTTTATCGTTGAGACAGCACTTTTAAAATTACTCCTACATATTTACCATCGAAAGAGAACATTTGATATATTCTTGTCATTTTCGCTGACGTGGCACGCCAACTCGACATGACAGCATAGACTGGTCACGAAAAATGACATTTTTGTCTCTCATTTATTTCTTCTATCTCTATCCCTTCCTAGCTCGAGCTCCGACCATGGCCGATGATGGGGTTCATGACGGCGGCTGACAGGACATACGGAAAATTGGGGGCGAGACAGTGGAGGCCACGGCCTGTAGGTCCACGGCCGCGCCCGACGTCAGCGACGAATATGGCGGCACCGGGAGCACGCGCAGGAGCACGACCTCCTCGACGCCGGCGACGAACATGGCAACACCGTGCCTCCTCGTGCTCGTGCTCTTCTGCTTCGTCGCCGGTGGAGGACGCGCATCCCCGGCCACAAACGAAGCTGCGCCGCGTCTCTTCGTGCGCGGTTGCTACCGGTACCGGCGAGCCAGCTTCCCCCGCCGGCGATGAACATGGTGGCACCTCGCCGGACCTAGGAGCTCGCGTGGCCAGAAGGGGAGGAGCCGGACCTCGGGCGCGCCGCTGGGGATAAGGGAGCAGCGACCGAAAGGGGATGAGCTGGACCTCGCGCGACCGACCATGGGGGAGGCACGCCGAGGATGGGGACGCACTCGCGGTAGAGCCCGCGCCCGCGGCAGAGCCCACGTGCGGCGGATCTCGTGCCCGCATTCGTCATCGGAGCAACGCTGCTAGCTGGGTGGTGCCAGACCTCGCGCTCGCCGGCTTCATCTGCTGCTGCTCGCGTCTGGGAGGAAGGAGGCGGAGCTAAGAGGCGCATAGGTCGGGATGCATCTTTATCGAGCGACGAGGACGAGAAGGACGGAGAAGAAATAGACGAGGGATAACGACCCCGTTTACGTATTTTTAAATCCGGCTTAATCCGCTTTTTTTTTTATCTGGAATAGTGTTTTCCTTTCACAAATTCCTCCAGATTTATCCGAATTCCTCTAGATTCCTCCAAAATTTCTCGAGCAAATGGGGCCAACAAAGTCATTTCGCATCCCACCAACACGTTAACTTCTCTATGCATCCTATCACGAATGAAAAAGTGGCTTAAAGTTATGGATTTTCTCTCTCAATGATAAATATATATGAGCAAGAGCGGTAGATGTGACGTCCGTTATTACGGTAAAAGTTAAATATCCCCGCAGGTCCGCCCGCGCCCGTGGGCACGCCTGGTTAAACTCCGGGCGACGGCGACGGCGACGGCGACGGGCCAGCAAGGACGCAGCCGGGATTGGACCCCATCGACGGGGGCAGCCCGCAGCCCATCGGTTTCGCCGACCGGCGCCTCGTTCGTATCGACTCGACTTGGACCCCCTCCGACGCACGCACCTGCAGGCCGCCGCCGCACGCTATAAACAAGACTGACTCGTGGATGCGCCACCGCCTGCTCCGCCGCCCGATGCCGCTCCCGCCGCCGCCATCCCCGTCTCCTGCTCCCCGGATGCCCGGGGTCGCCGGCGGACGCCTCTTCGCTTCGCTCCCGCCGCCGCCGCCGCCGCCGCTCCGGTCTCGGAGGTACCTGACCGCCCACACTCTTCCATCCGTCCGTAGCTTCTCTCATCCTGTGATTGTTTGGCACAGCAACGGTTTCGATGTTCAGGGATAGGCATGGGAATGGAGAAATAGGCTGAGATGTCTCGTGGGGTTGTTAGGGGTCTGGATTCAGGCAGACAGGCACTATTCTTTCGTAGAGGCTGCAACAGGTGCTGTGATCCACGGAGTAGGGGAATTCCTCGTTTGTCCGAAATGGGCCACAAGTTCCACCCCTGTCCATTTTGGTCTGATTTTGAGATGAACCAACTATTTGATGGTTCAGTGTTGCCACTGGTGGATTCTGAGTTTGTTTCCAGCTCCCAGAATCCGCCTTGGTTTGCTGAGTTATCGCCCTTGCCCTTGCCTTTTGCCAGTGCAAGCCGTTTGGCTTCTGCAGTTTGCTGTCAGGATGAATGTGAATATTTTGCTTCCTAACATTGCCATTTGGAAGCCGGTATGCAATTGGCATTGTTACAAAATGGGAATTCGATGATGCCAAATGACTAAAGCTGAGTCTTCAGAACTCTTTGTAGTCTTTCCCTTCGAAACAGCTTTCAGACTAATGGACTAGAACCATATCATGTTTTCCACCTGACTGTTTGTTATGTTCTCTCTCTTTTTTTTCTGCATTGTTGTCCCTCCTGTAATTAGCTGGAGTGTGCTTAGTCGATGCCACGATAGCTGGAGTATACCTCAATAGTCTTATTATGTCTCGCAGGATGAAAAAAAGAACTGGAACCGAGATAATTCAAAGTAATCAAGTATGCTGTGGCTAATGACTAACAACACATCATGTATGATAAGGGTCCTGTAACTTAGAACCTTCTGCTTCTTGGATTATGCACATTTCTCCATCAAATTATGGTGCTAACTAGTGCTTGTAAGATAAACAATGCACCTGCCTTTACAAGATCAAATGATACCAAAACTACACATTTGTTGGCACAAACAAATAAACGCAAGAAATTAGTTAGAGATGGTATTGGTTGAAGTTTTTCTCCGAGTTGGGCTAAATGCTGGAATTTACAAGAATATAATTCATGCGCTTTGCACTTAAAAACAGTTAATTATCCTTTTCTTGTAATTGTGATGTGGCGCATCAAGGCATTGAGTACACTAATTATGACTTAATTTGTCGCAGAGAGGTGCATGTTTGGTATCTTTTGCCTGATGAGTTGAATGATGCCTCCCTACTGAAGATGTACACGGAGCTCCTTTCCCCTTCTGAAAGGAAGAATGCTTTGTCTATGAATGGGGAAAAGTTGCAGAAAGGTGCTGTGCTGTCCCGTGCACTGGTGCGCACCACCCTCTCGAGATGTACGAAACAATCTACTAATTATTGAATTTAATATTGCAGCTCATTTTAATTTTCATGTGTAATACTATCATTTAGTAATTGTTATGTAGTTTTGCTATTATGGTTTCTTAAAGTATTAAATAAACTACTAGATTTACTGTATATCAGTTTTGATCAAAGGATATACAATTTTGCCCATGGTAGTGGTACCAGTGTTCAGTAAATTTTGGGCTATGTTGTTGTGAACTTGTTATTCATAATGACATGGAAAACTATCTGTCTTTGGGGTGTGTGTGTGTGTGTGGTGATTGGGGGGGGGGGGGGGGTTAGGGGGGTGCATTATTACTTGATGCATGCTAAGTTTGGCTTCTATATGGTACCTTTATTTGCTCATTTATCTTTATTGTATATACATGCAACTCATGATAAACCATGTACAAATAATTGGATTGATCATGAATGGTTCGTGTCTCTAGTAACAGTGTAGGAGGTACTATCATATTCCCATTCTCTTGATACATATTCCTGAAAGGAAAAAAGTCCAAATTACTCCCTCTGCACAGGAAAGTTCTCCGGATACCCCCCTAAAGTAATTTTGTGTTCAATCTACCCCTCTGGGCACTTCAATTGGTTCAGTCCACCCCTTAATAAGATTTGTATTTCTTGTTTCTCCATGTACAATTTGAGTTTTAAGTTCAAATTTGTAGAGTGAGAACATCATAACTTATATTAAAAAAATTAAACTTAAAACTTATGATATTCTCTATCACCCTACAAAATTTAAACTTAAAACTCAACTTGTACATGGAGAAACAAAAAAGACAAATCTTATTAAGGGGTGGGTTTGACCAACTGAAATATATGGAGGGTCACTTGAACACAAAATTAGTTTAGGAGGTTATCTGGACAATGTTCCTGTGTGGGGGGAGAAATGCAAATTTCACTGGTTCTCTAATTCATATACCAACTTTCCAGAATAATACAAAGAATGCAGTGCATCAAATTAGCAGCCCTAAAAATAGTGGAATTGGTACCACCATTCTGCCATTAAACCTGCCTCATGGAAGTTTAAATGCACTAAGTGTTTGAGCTTGGCACTTTACCTTATTAGTAGTATAGTCTTGTTACTATTGTTTTGTATATGTTGTATATTACTATAGGATTACTGATATGGTTGCTGCTGATTTGTTTTGACTAGACTAGATACAGATTGCAAAGTCGATCCAAGATCATTTCAGTTTAAGAAAAACAAGTTTGGCAAACCTGAGGTAAGAGATTAGAAGCTAAGCTTTACAGTACACTTTTTCTGCAGTTTTAAGCCCAAGTTGCTTTTGTTTGCTGCCATGCTTAAACAGATACTGTGGCGATCTGATGACAGCAGGATGGAACGGCCTTTGCATTTCAATATTTCACACACATCTTCTTTGATTGCCTGTGGCATAACCATGGATACTCCTGTATGTTCTTTTTTATTATTGGCTTCTGAATTAGAGAACCAGAAATATCCATACTTCTGTTGCTGTGGAACTTATGCAATCAATACAACAACAACAAAGCCTTTAAACTTATGCAATCAATATTACTGTTTTTTTTTTTGTCTATCTCAGATTGGCATTGACGTTGAAGACAAGAAACGAAAGACAGCCAAGAATATTTTATCTCTTGCTCGCCGTTATTTCACCCCATCTGAAATTGATTATCTAGCTAAAATTCCAGATCCTGATGGTCAGCAAAAGGAGTTCATAAAACTATGGACTCTTAAAGTTAGTGGACTTTCTTAAGCAATTGATTTGTGTTTTTTGTATTACCATTATTCAGAACACTGATCAGTGGTACTTTTCTTATGCAAAGTTTAAGATTCTTAGCTGAACTAGTCACCTACCACTTAAAGCGTACTAGGACCAAGGAGACATGAGGGTAGCATGGAAGGGAATTTCATGAGTTATTTATGAAGGATCACACCTTATCATACACCTCTGATCTAATTCATTTAAATCCTCATCGGATTTCTTAGTCAACATTTCCTTCCTAAATCAGAGACTTACAAGTTGCAATAACAATTTTGCTTACATGTATCATTGGTGTGCTTAATTTTGTAGGAAGCATATGTAAAAGCTCTTGGAAGGGGGTTTTCAGGCGCTCCTTTCAACAAATTCTCGATCATATTGGCAGCAAATAACAGAATCCAAATTTCTGTGGTATGCTGTTTTCCCTCTTTGCACTCATGCTTGTCATCTTTGATGTGTGCCACATGCAAGGGGACTGTCCAAAACTATATTTGCTATGCATATTAACATAATTCGCAGCCAAAACTATATTTCCTGTGGCCTTTCAGGAAGAGTGCTACCATGCCAGCATGGGGATTTAGGAGGGGGGGGGGGGGGGGGGGGGGGGGGGGGGGGGGGCGGGTTCTCAAGGTTTTAAGGGTTTGCTAAGATAGGCTATATAATTTCCAACATTTGAGGTACGTAGGGACTAGAAATCTAGTATAAACCAATATTGTTTACCTTTGGTCTGAAGGGGATTCTTATACTACTTGCATGAATTTAGGGAATTGATCAGTGTAATTTTCAGTGGACTGGTCCCCAAGTACTAACAAATTTCTATGGATTCCTTTTTACTCTTGGTCACACACTGAAAAACCTCTTCTCTGGATCCTTTGTGTATGCTTGTCTTTTTCCTGACTGTTGGTTGGTGTTGTAAAATTTTTCGAAGCAAAAGTATCATGTTCTTATGTAGCCACACTTACAAGCTCAACTACTCCAAAAACACGACTTAATTATGTCTTGTTGCCTGAGAAAGCAAGAAAAATTCTGATTTGTCTTCAATCCTTTGGAGTTTCCAGGCACCAAAAGTATCCAACGGTTCTGACTCTAGCTGTGACTGTCTGTCCGAGAATTGGCAATTTGCACTTGCTGACCTAAATAGCTCTCATTGCATGGCAATCTGTATAGAGGATGACTCAACAAGTTCAGGTTTGTAATTGGAATATTTCATTTTGCAGAGAAATTGCCCTGTCATCCTGTTCTTTCAGTCACACATTGTTGACATGTCGCAGATTCAGAAAATGGTAGACTGCCACTAGGATTGAAAGTATGGAAGACCATTCCATTCGTTGAAGATATACTTGTTTCGGGAACAGAAGCTGTAAAACTTGTCAGCTGAGTATGTGAGAGGATCTGCTATTTGGTCTAATGATTTCACCAGATGACATTGTGATACAACGAATATATATTTGGACAAAGTATGCAGGGAGACTGAACATTCTTCGAGCATTGATCAACTGACCACTGACATTGTGCTGTACTAAAGACTTTGGGAAATGCAACGACATACACTTCGGAGTTCTGGGATATTCATGTAAAGCTTACCACGACACTGTTTCGAAAGGAATAAACAGTTTTTTGTGTGTGTGGCAATTTTAGACGAATTTTCTACGGAAATGCTTTGATCTGAACGTCTGACGCTTTTCCAGAGTATCGGACGGATACACAGACCTTAATCCTCCTGTACTCCCATTGAATTGACATCACCCGGCCATTCTTGCGGGGCTCGCATATCATCCTCTCAGCTATCCTTTCCCCTTCGTCTTCCAGAGAACGAACGCAACAGCTTTCTCCTTCGTCTTTCAGAGCACGAACCCAAATTTTGGGCTGCAGCCCATGGCCGTCGCTGCTGCACGGATTCTCAAAAAAAAAAAAAAAAAAAAAAAAAAAACAGCGCCGCTCGCTTCTCCATCGCAGGGGCCGCCCGCCACGGCCTTCTTCAGCGCGGTGGCTCCGCACCCGCGTTGCTCTGCGCGCCCGCATCGCGCCACCATCTAGCGCCGCACCCCCATCCACCTCGCCTGCGCCTGTGCTCCCCTCCATCTCGCGTAGTCGGCAGAAAGGGGAGGCCTACGCCATAGCAGTTCCCCCCTCACAGGTAGGCCGTGGCCGCCAGCGACGCTGTGTTTCAGGCGTTTTCAGACACGTTGCAAGCCTATATTTAAAATGTTTCATACGAATGTTGCAAAAGTGGATCGAATTGTTGCATATGTTGCAATAGTTGTATGCAAGCGTCTGTTTCTAATGTTTCATCTATTTTTCAGACGTACATTACAAGTGTGTTTATTTAGATGTTGCATATGTTTCATACATATGTTTTAAGTGTTTTATCTCGATGTTGCGTATGCCTACAATGGTTTTCAAGTGTTTTTCAGATGTTTTTGTAAGTGTTTCAGACGCATGTTTCAAGTATTTCATCTGTTTTTTTGTTGTTGTAAGTGTTGTATCTGGATGTTTTAAAAGTAGACCTGGTGTTGCGTGTGGGAAGCCAGAGAGGGCGCGAGCGGTCATCACGCGCGGTCTAGCGGTGTGGGCCCGTTGCTGGGTGCTTGCTCGAAAGTCCGACGTTGCTAGGGTGCTCGCTCGCTTCTGCGCTAGCATCATCGGACGCTAACGCCTCGGATCGAGGCCATGTTTACTTCCCACCAAACTCCTGAATTTGGCACTATACAAAAAGAAGATTCCCCGTCACATCAAACTTGCCATACATGCATGGAGTACTAAATGTAGACGAAATAAAAAACTAATTGCACAGTTTGGTTGTACTTTACGAGTCGAATTTTTTGAGCCTAATTAGTCAATGTTTAGACAATAATTCACAAATACAAACGAACACTACAGTAACACATTAATTATTTTGCTATTCCTAAATCCCGGAACTAAACGTGCTCCGAATGTTGGGACGCTAGCAAGTCCTTAGGCCCTCCACAATGTATAGCTTAAGTAGTGCTAAAAGAAGAGAGAGATTGTTCAAGAGTGACTCCACACACTGCAACGACCGGTGCCAACGCTAGCCAAATGCGGAGCGGAGCAAGTAGCTGCTCCGGTTCCATCTTCGTGCCATCTATTAAAGAAGTATATTTTTACTGCTGGTCCCAACTTGCAATGGCATGCCTGATGAGCTGAAGTACATTGATTTGATTACTACACTGGCCTGCTGTACCTTTTTAAGCGATGCTTGCAATGCTTACACGCTGTGGGATTTCAAAGCCATGCCAAATACCAGTCGTGGGACCCGCTTTTTTCTTTAGCACCGCTCCGCCATTGTGGAGGGCCTTATTTTCTACTCGTTGCTCCTTGACGTCGGCGTCATCTGACGGATCACTGGAAGAAACATTAATGCATGTGTATACTTCTGTCGGTGGCATTGGAATTCGCTATGTATCGTTCTTGATGTTGTGTTTCAATGCGATTCAAAGATGTATATGTTTGTCACAGGTCGTTCGTTGAAAAAACGAGTCGAAATACTATTATAGTTGATTTGTTCTAAGAAAAAAATATGGTTCCAATTGAAAAAACAAGTTGAAAAAGACGAATTAGAAGAGAAACGAACATGACCTATTGGTCAGAATATGCCGTGTGGAATAGGATTATAATTAGAATAATACTATTTTATGTTTCTCTACACCGCGAAATAATAAAAGATCGTTACTGAAAGAATATGCTGTGTGTTGGATACGTGCAGTATTCTGAACCTAATTTCTTTCCTGTGTATGTATATTAAGAAATAATAGAAAGGGGTGAGAACAACATATCCAAAAGATGCATGGGAATAATCCGCTAGATTTAGTCGTACAGGCAAAAATAATACTAAACTATCTCAAAATGGAAAACCCAACGCTATGATCCTAGCTAGTCCTCACATCACACAGCAAAGCAAATTCAGGCCTTGTTTAGATTGTAAATTTTTGCAATCTGGACACTGTAGCACGTTTCGTTTGTATTTGATAAACTTTGTCCGATCATGGACTAACTAGGCTCAAAAGATTCGTCTCGTGATTTACAACCAAATTGTGCAATTAGTTTTTTTTATCTACATTTAATGCTCCATGCATGCGTCCAAAAATTGATGTGATGAAGAGAGAGTGAAAAAACTTGAAATTTGGAGGTGATCTAAACAAGGCCTCAACACAACAAGCTAATCAGTCAGTTCAGATCTCAAAAGCAAAAGAAAAATCTCAATCATACAAGAAGGCCACTGGAACTCTGGAAGGGGGGGGGGGGGGGGGGGCCGGAATTGTCACTACATACTAGCACAAAACCATGAACAGTAGTAACAGGGAAGGAAAACATTGCTGGGAGTCCTGCGCCCTGTCACCTGCGACCTGCTGGCACACAAGCGCGGAGCCGCGGACGCAGGTTGCAGCGCCGCAAGCATACTCCTTGTAGTAGTGCTGCCAGTGCCATGCGCTTGGCCATCAAAACAGACGACCGTCGGCGCGGCGCCGTCTCATTTCGCACAAAACCATCTGATTTCTTACTTCGATAGCACTACCGTCCCAAGTCTGGGTGGACACACGCGTTCGGACGCCAGCGCCTTCTGCACGCACAGGAGGGCCCGCCGCGCCACTCTCTCACACCTCCCTACTTCTAGCGCGCCTCCACGCCTAATACGTCGCTCCCCTCCATGCACGGCGTCCCGGCAGCTGCAGCAGGTGTCTCATATTGTAACATGCACAACACCCTCGGTCTACTTTTGAAACATCTAAATTTGCAAAATACGTACGAAACAACGAAAACATTCGAAACATGCGTCAGAAACATATGCAAAAACACATGAAAAATAATTGCAAACATATACAACTACAGATAAAAATACTTGCAACGTATGTGTGAAACATATGCAACATCTAGATAATTGTAACATACGTCTGAAAAAAACAGATGAAACATTGGGAACAGACACTTGCAACATTAGTATACAATCATTGTAATATATGCAACATTCCGATCTACTTTTACAACATTCGCATGAAACACTTGAAACATACCTACGAAACATCTGGAATACTTGAAACATGCGCTTGCAACATAGAGGAGCCCGGGGCCAGGCAATTTTAGCCGTCGGGGTCGGAGCCGGCGCCGTGCGAGCACCACCACCACCACCACCACCACCACCACCATCGCTAGCAGCACCGGGCTTGGCTCGGTCAGGTGGACGGCGCGCGCGACGGGCGGGAGCGAGCGGCGCGGGATGGGCGAGCGCTACGGGCGGGAGCGAGCGGTGCGGGATGGGCGAGCGCGACGAGCGGGAGCGACCGGCGTGGGATGGGCGCGCGGCGTCTGGACATGAAGGCCGTGGCTGGAGAAGGCCAGCGGCAGGCGGGCAGGCGGTGGATACGCCCGCAACGGTTGCATGCGTGCGGCAGTGGGGAAAGAAAATGTCGCTATGTTTTTTATTTTTTGGAAAAACCACATCATACTGAAGGTGAAGCGGAGGAGGCTTGTTGGGCCCGATCGTTGGGCAGACCTGAGAACGAGCCGTCTGGATAGAACACGCGTGGACGGACTCCTGTGTGCTAGCATTATCGTTCTTATTTTACAAGTAGATAAATAAAACCATGTAAACAAGAGAGATTTTTGCCTGATGTTTGATTCCGAGTCATGGAACCTTTCTTTTGCATTTTCCCCACCTTTCCTTTTATTGCAACACAAAGCCTATATTAGTTATTAAATTAAAACTTACTTTGTCGAAAGATAAAGATTCAGACTGAATCAATTTACAATTGAACTTTAGGACTTAATGAAGCTTACAACTTGCATATATTTCGGTTTCTGAACCCTGCAACTCATTATGCCCCCTTTTCTGATGCCTTCAGAATGTCGATACGTTTCAGTTCTAACCGCTCTGGACACCCTAAAACGATAACCTGAATATTTTTTTAATTTTAACTCTTTTTTGAATATAATTTTAAATATAACATTGTCCGGTTTTTTTTTAACTGACACTTTTTACCGTGCCTATTGTACTGGCGCGGCCAAATGCCTGTGCCGCGCCATGGTGGCGCGGCACAGGGCTGACGTGACGTGGGCCGGCCGGGGGAGCCGCTGACATGGCGGGTCTTGCCGCGCCACCGACCATGACGCGGCAATGCCACGCCACCGACCCTGGCGCGGCAGTGCCGCGCCCTGTTGCGTGGCGCGGCTGGACCAAACATACCGCACGAGTAGCCACACCACCTGGCCATTGCGCCTGTCGTCGGATCGGGCTACCTGGATGGTAGAATCGAAACGCGTCGCGCCCGTATTTTGTTGAGTTTTTTTCACGGTCGAATAAAGAATTTGATAAGCCAATGATTAGTTTTTCGTCTTTCATAATACGGTTATGCACCATTTTAACTAATCAATTACGAAAAATTGCCACCGATGTCCAGATACGCCGGGACTGCTGGTTCCCGAACGCAGGGTACTTAATCTCGTCGGCAGTGCTGCCGCGACTCAACGAAACGAATAAGAAGCAAGTTGACAAGCTGCCACATAATATATTCATTGTTTTGACATAAGTTCGACATAACATAACCAAATAACCCCGCAAGTTTCGGATGCCAATATTCGTTTGACCTAAACAAACTAAGACCCAGGAGTGTAAGGATCCCTCGGACGTCTCTGTCTCTTCAGATTTGTTGGCAACACATTGGGAGTGTAGCCAACGTCGGTATGGTCGCATCGACGGTGCGTACGGCTCGTACCCTGCATGTCGGTGTTTCGGACCGGGGGGGGTCCTCAACCAACCAGTAAATGTGAACTGCGTGCCCCTAGTCCCGGATGGTGATGCAAAGAGACACAAGATTTATACTGGTTCAGGCAATCGATGCCCTACGTCCAGTCTGAGAGATCGATCTTGTATTCCTTGCACCGAAGTGCTTGTAGTAGGGGGTTACAAGCTAGGTGAGAGAGGGAGCTAGTCCCAGGTCTCGGCGAGGTGTCGTGTGGGCTGCTTGAGACGTTGCTCTTAGGCAGCTAGGAAGTGTGTGTGTTACCGGGTGTTCTTCTTCGTCCGTCCTAAATGGCCCAAGTCCTCTCTTTTTATAGTTGAAGGGAGGACAAGGACAATACATATGCTAACTATACGGCGTCGTGCAAACAGAGGTGGCACGTCCGAGCCCTGTGGCGGCGTGGTCATCGGAGTGGTCCGTCCTTGGAGCACTGGGGCGGCGTGCTGGTCACATCCGATCCTATGCGTCATGGGAGCTCCGGGACTGCCTCGGAGTGGGTGCGGCGGTGAACGTGCGAGCCGCTGTGGACTGACTGTGCGCGAGGTCGAGGCTCGGTCGGTGCCGAGGCTGCACCGCAGTGGGGGGTCTCGGCGGACATGAATCCCAAGATAGCCGAGACCTTGGTGCACAGTGCCGAGGCCCTGAGAGGTCGGCTGATCTGGTGCGCTGGCTCGGAGGCGGCGATGACCCGGGCCAAGCTGTACGTGTAGTGTTGTTTTCGAGGCAGGGATCGCGGGGCACAGTGTAGTGTGGGCACTGATCGTGGGCACAGCGTCAGAACATAGTGGTCGGTAATCCCCGCCGTGCCCTGTCCCAGCCGGTATGGCGCTGATGCGACCTCATGTCCCGTCGGCCATTCTGCGGTGTCGAGCCATCGTCCGGCTGAGATTGCGGGAGTGGTTGACGTATTAATGGGACATGACGTGCTGTCGGGAAGACCGGCCGAGGCGTGGGTTATGGGCTATGGATAAGTTGGCCTCGCGCGATACGGAGAATGAGGCCTCGTGCGAGACGGAGATCGGACTCCTTGCCGAGGCCTTCCGTGAGAGGCCTCACGCGAGGCGGAGATTGCATTCCTTACCGAGGCCTTCCGTGAGAGGCCTCGCGCGAGGCGGAGATTGCGCCAGGACGCCGAGACCTCCTGTGCGAGGCTTGAGGCGAGGCGGAGAGCCTGGTGGGCTCGGACGTGGCCGGTGAGGAGCCCACGGCTTACCTTCTAGCTTTGTTTTTTGATGGGACTTAAGTGACCCTTTTGATGTACGCTCGGGGTACCCCGTTCTATGGTACCCGACAGTAGCCCCCGAGCCTCCGGGGGAGTGCGTGCACTCTCCCTAAGGGTTTGTGAGGCTTGGTTTATAGCCGCTCCCATAGGAATTGGGTTTTGTTTCTTGAGGTTTTGGTGGGTGCACGCGAGCGCACCCGCCGGGTGTAGCCCCCGAGGCCCTAGAGGAGTGGAGTTACTCCTCCAGGGGCTTTTTCGTTTTTGTGTTCGAGTGAGGAGTTTTTATCGTATTTGCCGAGCCCACAAGTGCAAGTTCGGGTCGCGGGGGTCTCGGCGAGGTTGCAGGAAAAGCCCTCTAGCCTCCGCACGGAGCGAGAGGTCCGTCAGGGGTCCCCCTGGCTTTTGGTACGACCCTCACACTTCCTTTTTGCTTGAAAGGAGGGGTGGAATGTGCTAGGCTACCCTCGATGGGCACGAGCGTGGGCACTTCCGGTGAGCTGTTATCTAGTGAGTCCAAGTGGAGGCCCGTGCCCCGTTCGCTAGGGGATGGCTAGCGGTCCAGAGACACACTTCAAGAGTACCGGAGGGTTTCTCTAGTGGGTGCCGAGGCCGTTCGCTGGGCCTCGATGGCTCGGTGTCTCCCTACGGTGGGATCCCATTCGGAGACTTCCCTGCCGGTCTCGGACACGACTTAGGACGCCTCGAGCGATTGTTCGCTCGGGCCTCGGCCATTCGTAGGCTCACCCTAAAGTCGTCCCTGACTCTGTTGCCCTAGGGCAGCTGTCGAAACCTCTAGGGGCCCAGCCTTCGAACCCCTAGACCATAACGGGCTTGATGCCCTTTATCGTATTTGTAACGAAACTTCTAGCGCGGACTTAGACTGTTTGTCTTTGTCTTGGGTGCAGGAAGAGCCCCCGAGCCTCCGCCCGGAGCAAGAGGGCGATCAGGGGTCCCCTGGCTTTTTTATTCGACCCTCACATGTCCTTTTCGTTCGGACGGAGGGTTTGTTTGTCGAGCCCATTCGAATGTGAGCCTGAGCCGCTGGGTCTCGGCATGGTTGCAGGAAGAGCCCCTAGCCTCTGCACGGAGCGAGAGGGCCATTGGGAGCTTCCCTGGCTTTTTATACGCCCCTCGCGCGTGAGGGTTTGTTTGTCGAGGCCCCTTTGGGCGTGAGCCTGGGTCGCGGGGTCTCGGCATATCTGCAGGAAGAGCCCCCTAGCCTCTGCACGGGGCGAGAGGGCCGTAAGGAGCTCCCCTGTCTTTTTGTACGACCCTCACGCTTCCTTTTCGCTCAGAAGGAGGGTTTATTTTGCCGAGCCCCTTTGAGTGCGAGCTGGGGTCGCTGGGTCTCGGCAAGGTTGCAGGAAGAGCCCCTTAGCCTCTGCATAGAGCGAGAAGGCCGTCAGGGGTTCCCCTGACTTTTTGTACGACCCTCACGCTTCCTTTTTGCTCGGAAGGAGGGGTGGAATGTGCCTCGCTACCCTCGGTGGGTACGAGTGGTGGCACTTCCGGTGAGCTGTTATCGGGTAGTCCGAGTGGAGGCCCGAACCCCGTTCGCTAAGGGTCGGCTAGCGGTCCGGAGACACACTCCAAGAGTACCAGAGGGTTTCTCTAGTGGGTGTCGAGGCCGTTCGCTGGGCCTCGGTGGCTCGATGCCTCCCTACGGTGGGATCCCATTCGGAGACTCCCCTGCCGGTCTCGGACACGACTTAGGGCGTCCCAAGCGTTTCGCTTGCTTGGGCCTTAGCCCCGTATAGGCTCACCCACGGTCGTCCCTGACTCTGTTGTCCTAGAGCGGTTGTCGAAACCCCTTGGGGCCCAGTCTTCGAACCCTTGGACCGTAATAGGCTCAGAGCCTGGTTCCTTCATCTAAAAGGAATAGGCCGGGGGGAATGCCTTTCCCATTGGCTCAGCAACGGGTGGCGCGCCTTTTGAGGCGGTTTCCTGGGGAGGCAAAATGACGCCTACTGCCGTAGTGGCTGAGCATGACGTGGTGGATGGGACATAACTGTTCCCGCAATTAATGAGAAAGAAGTGGGCGCGTGGGCGGCAAAATCGGCTCATGGTTAACCGCGAAGGATCGGGGGGAAACTTCCCCGATTTCATCACCCGTTCGTTTCGCCTTCCCCCTGCATAAATACTCGAAGAGTCTCGCCCTTCCTCACCTTACCTTGCCTGCGTTAGCCCTGCCTCCATCGAGCCGTCGCTAGAGCAGCGGGTGCTGGGAAGAAGAAGGGAGAAGAGCGAGCCAGGGAGAAAGTGAGAAAAAGCGAGAGCGTGGGGGAAAGAGAAAAACTCACAACCGCATCTGATCCCTCCGTCGCACTCATGGCCGGCGACATCGTCGTTGTCGAGGCGGACCCCTGGGATCCTTCCGATGTTACCGTGGAGGCACTCCAGTCGCTCATCGACGGTGGACTCCTTCGCCCGGTGACGGACCCCACCAGGACAGAGTGGATTGCTCCGTACAGCGAGCCAGAGCCGAGGCCTCACGACGGCTATGTCGTGAGCTTCATCTCCTTTCACGAGCGCGGCCTCGGTGTCCTGGCAGATCGGTTCATGCGGGCGCTCCTGCACTACTACGGCGTGGAGCTCCACAACTTCAATCCCAACTCCATCGCTCAGGCGGCTATCTTTGTTGCCGTCTGCGAGGGGTACTTGGGGATTGCTCCCCATTAGGAATTGTGGCTCCATCTATTCCAGGCGGGGCACACCACCAAGCCGACGGGTACGTCGGGTATGAGGAAGGTGACGAGGGCCGGCGACTGCACTCTCCAAGTGCGCCAGGACTGCCAGCATCTCTACATCCCAGCCCAGCTCGTGTCCTCCATCCGCCGGTGGTACACGAGCTGGTTCTACCTTCATAACGATGACAGAGGACTTCCCCCCTACACTAGGCGGATTGTGGGGAGCTGCCCGGAGAGATGAAAGTACGGCGTCTCGAAGGACGACCAGCCCAAGCTGCAGCTGCTTCTGGAGGGGCTAGCGAGGCTGCGGGGCCATGGTCTTACCATGGCTGTGGTCGTGGCCGCCTTCCACCGCCGGAGGGTGCTGCCGCTGATGGCTCGGCGGCGGCGGCTGTTCGGGATGAAGCCGGGTGAGCCCATTGAGGGCATCCGGATGTCCTCCTCCGCCCTTTCTGACGAGGAAATTCTTCGTCGGGTGGGGGAGACGGTAGAGGCGAAGCTGAGGGGCGGCAACTTGACCCCTATCGCGATGCGATCGTCGCGGGGGTTCCTCTCGCTGGTAAGTCATGTGCCGCTGTAGCCTCCGAGCCTCCTCAGTCTCCCCTTACCCCTTGTTCCCTTATGCGCGTTCGTCGTTCCTGCAGGGGATGAGGGACGTGTGTTCCTCTCCGCCGCCCATTCCTGAGGACGTGAGGCGGCGGGTGATCAACCGGGTGCACGCCGACGCACAAAAAAAACGGAAAGACACCAAGGCGGCGAGGCACACAAAGCAAATCCTCGCGCGTGAGGAGCTGGATAAGCGCCGCCGTCAACAAAGGAAGGATGGTCTCCCGTTGGAGGAATCCCCGTCGCCGTCGCTGTCGACGGAGGCCTCGGACGGGGATGATGAGGGCGAGGTGGGGCGAGGTCCCCTGGACCATCTCCTTGACGTGGTGGAGGTGGTGCCCGGGGCATTGGCAAGCAGCCCGGCGCTCCTGGGAGGAGGAGGAGGAGAAGCGGACTTGGGGTCGGCGATTACCCGCCCCAGGGCCGAGGCTGACACGCCCGGGGCGCGGGCGTTAGGCAAACACGCCGTCAGCTCGGTGGGCTCGACGACGATGGTGGTACATGTGGCGGCGGAGGTGACGCAACCACCCCCGTAGAGGACCGATAGGGCGTCGGGGTTCTTTGAGGACCGGCCAGTGCCGATGGACATGGAGGCGCTGCCTCTGCCGCCGTCGCCGCCTTTGCAGACGAGGGTCGCCGTGGCGAAGTGGTTGCCTCCCTGTTCGAGGTAGGTGTATTTTTGGTGGGGTCGTAGTGCCTTTCGTTCGCTCTTTGGCCTCGTACTGACCCTGTAGGTGACTTTTCCTTAGTCGGAAGCGGCTTGCGGATGAGCTTCCCTTGGCGCCCCTTAAAGCGCTCAAGGCGAGCCCCGGCTCCTCCGCCCACTGGGTGGCAGAGGCACAAGCCGCTATACAACGCGGCGTGGCATCGGCGAGGGCCGACCCGAAGGAGCCACCCGCCCAAGGAGGGGCTGCCGAGGCGACCCCGACACAGACGGGGGAAGGAGTGCTTCCGCCCCGCGAGGGCGAGGCTCACGAGTCGGATGGGGCCGGCGTGCCCTTGGTTGCCAAGGCCCCCAGGGTCTCCGAGGCTGAGGCTACGGAGGCCAGGGCGCCCAAGACCACTGAGACCGTAGCGGCGGGGGTCGGTGTTTCTACGACCACCGAGGCCACGATGGTGGAGGCCAGAGCCCCCGAGACCATCGAGGCCATGACTGCGGAGGCTGGAGCCCCCGAGATCGCTGAGGCTGATGTGATGGCGGCGAGGTCGTCTGCCCAAGAGACGAAGATGAAGGCGGCGGAGGCCTTGGTGGCGCCCTTGGTTCAGGGCCCGCCGTTGTTTCGAGAGAGTGCCCGGGAGGCGGAGGTCTATCCGATCTCCTCCGACGATACTTCCTGGGCGCAGGGGGGTGGTTGACGCCGAGGAGACCGGCGCCGTGGAACAGCCGGCTCCGACCTTGGGCGAGGGAAGCTCGGCCCTCGTACGGGTGCGACCCGAGCCCCGCGGGTGGGAGCACCCGCGCGTACTGTGGCGGAGCCGGGACAACCCTAAGGGGGAGCTCCTGTTCGCTCTCGAGGACGCAACTGAGGGCGGGCGCTGGGACACCTTTGAGCAATACCGCCAGCTGGCGGAGCGGTCGCTTCGGACGGCACTGTCCGTGGTGGCCGACGAACTACCCAGAGTCACCCAGGTTTGCGTTTTCTTTTCTCACGCGACATTGCCTTTTTCTGAGTTTTGTTGCAATCAATGACCCCTATTCTGCTTCCCCAGGAGCTCGAGACACGGTCCCTTGGGAAGTTGGTCTTTCTCCGGTGGGAGAGGGACATCTGGGACCAGCTCCAACGGCAAAAGGGCCTACTTGCGGGTGCTAACGAGCTCCTAGCGGCGTGGAGCGCGGAGGTGGAGGACCTCCGCCTTCATTGTGCCGACGTGAAGGTCGAGGCGGCCACAGCCCAGGAGCAGCTTGCCCCTCTGGCGGCGCGGGTCAAGGAGTTGGAGGAGGAGCTCGCCCGCGCGGCCAGTGATCGAGATGCCTTCAGGGCTCGGGCCGTTGAAGCCACGGCCTCGGCCACCACTCTTGCGGGGCAGCTAGGGGCGAAACAGACTGTGCACCAGTTGACGAAAGGTGCCTTGGATGAGGCCCTTGCTGCAACTGAGGCCTCGCGAACCGAGGCAGTGGTTTGGAGGGGGACGGTCGAGGGTGAGTTTTAGTCCCCTCGTTTTGTTTTCTTTTCCTTATGTTTGCTCCCTAACTTCCTTGTGTGACGCAGAGCTGGGGAGTGAAGCTTCCAGGGCAGCCGAGGCTTGTCGGGTTGAGGCCCAGTGCTTGAAGGAGAAGGCCAAGGCTTCTCGGGCCGAGGCCCTGCGCTGGAAGGAGGAAGCCGAGGCCTATCAGGTCAAGACCCGACGCTAGGAGCTGAAGGCCAAGGGTGAGTTCCGTGGGCTTCCGCTCCTAATTTAGGTTGTTTTTCCCTCGCTCAACCTTATTTCTTTTTCCATGGTGTAGAGTCAGAGGCGGAGGTTATTCGGGCAGCCGAGGCTTCCAGCGCGGTGCAGACGGTGCTCGAGACCGAGATCGGGGAGCACGAGGCGCTGAAGCGTGCCGCCCTTTCTGCCTGCGAGGCCTTGGAGGTTGAAGGGATTCAGTCAGGCAGCTCCCTTAGGAGCCGTTTGGTTGCGCTGAGCAGCCAGATGCGCGAGCGGCTCCAAGGAGCGCTGCACACGGGTGTCAAGCGGGCGTTGGCCATCATCTCCTCTCACTATGTTGGCGTTGACCTCCCGGCCATCAGTGATGGCTATGTCTTGCCTGATGATGAGGAGGAGGCCGACGCGGCGATCACGAAGCTGATGGAGGTGGCGGAAGGCCCTGGCACGGCGCTGGCAACGCTCTTCGAAGAGGAGGTGGTCCCTCCTCTACCGTCTGCCGATGCTGGAGGCCCTAAGGCTTGACCTGGGCCCAAGGGGCCATGTAAAAATAGAGTAGAGTAGGAATTATCTTTGTATCGTAACGCTTGTGGCCGTCGAGGCCTTTCTTTTTGAAGTATTTGTGTTTCTTAGTTGTTTTTCTCGGGTTTCCGAGCCTCTGCCCTCTGTTGCATCTGATCAGATTTCTTTTGCAAAACGCCTCCTTGGATCTTAAGCCGTCCTTTGGGCGAGAGGTAGTGAGGGAGTGCCGTAGCCTGGAGGCGTAGGCTATCTCGCGACTCTACCGACCTCTTGCTTAGGAAACAGACTTTGGTCCGAGGGGTTTTTACAACCGATTCGTCAGAGCGTGTTAGAGACTTGGCGTAGGAATTTTTTCGAAAAATGACTGAAGAATGGTGCGTGGGACTTAGGGGGAGTCCCCCATCTAGCCCCCAAGGGAGGCTTGGTTCTGCTGAGGCAGAGCTGAGTCTCCCTTACCGTGTTATTGTATTGCCGAGACCCACGACGGGCTTGGGGGATTTCTCGAAAAATTATACCAACTAAAGAATGCTTTTTAATTGTATTTCGAGAAACAACACATACAATGCTTGGAAATTTAAGGGTAAAAGCGACGTAGCTGTTCTATGTTCCAGGCATTGGTGAAGATTTCGCCCTTCTCGTTGGCCAGCTTGTAAGTCTCGGGCTTCAGTACTTGGGCGATGATGTACGGTCCATCCCATGGCGGGGTCAGCTTGTGGCGGCCCTTGTTGCTCTGTGCTAGCCTCAACACTAGGTCGCCTACCTTCAAGTCTCAGCCTCGGACGCACCGGGCCTGATAGCGCCATAGGGTCTGCTGGTATTTAGCCGAGTGTAGTAGCGCGATGTCTCGGGCTTCCTCCAGTTGATCGAGGGCGTCCTCTCGGGTGGTACGGTTACTTTGTTCGTTATAGGCTTATAGCCTTGGGGAACCATATTCCAAGTCAGTGGGGAGGATGGCCTCGGCCCCATAGACCAGGAAGAAAGGCGTGAACCCCGTGGCTCGGCTTGGAGTGTTCCTCAGGCTCCAGATGACCGATGGGAGTTCGGCGAGCCATTTCTTGCCAAACTTTTTCATCCGGTTGTAAATTCTTGGCTTGAGGCCTTGTAGGATCATGCCGTTGGCACGTTCTACTTGGCCGTTGGTCCTTGGGTGCCCTACGGCCGACCAGGCCACACGGATGTGGTGGTCATCGCAAAACGTCAGGAACTTTTTGCTGGTGAACTATGTCCCGTTGTCGGTGATGATGGTGTTAGGAACCCCAAACGTGTGGATAATGTCAGTGAAGAATAGCACAGCCTGCTTAGATTTGATTCGATTGATCGGACGAGCCTCGATCCATTTGGAGAACTTGTCGATTGATACCAGTAGATGGGTGTAGCCCCCGGGGGCCTTTTGCAGAGGCCCGACCATGTCGAGCCCCCATACGACAAACGGCCACGTGATGGGGATGGTTTGGAGGGCCAGGGCTGGGAGATGTGTTTGTCGAGCATAGTACTGACATCCTTCGTAGGAGCGTACTAGATTGGTGGCGTCGGCGACCGCCGTCGGCCAGTAAAACCCTTGGCGGAAAGCATTTCCTATGAGCGTCCGAGGCGTCGCATGGTGCCCGTAGGCGCCTGTGTGCAATTCCCAAAGTAGGGCTTGGCCTGCCTCGGTAGTGATACATCGTTGGAGGACACCTGAGGGACTTCGCCTGTACAATTCGTCATCGTAGAGGATGTAAGTCTTGGCTCGGCGCGCTAGCCGTCGGGCTTCAGTCCTGTCGCCAGGAAGCTCTCCCCGATCAAGCCAATCGAGGAACAAGATTCACCAATCCACGTCCTAGTTGGTCTGCAGAGGCTCGGTGTTGACTTCCATGACCTCAGGCTCGGTCGAGGGGGCCTCGGCAGTAGAGGGGGCATCGAGCTTCGCCGTGGTTTCCTCAGGTGGGCCCTCCTCTGTTACCAAGGTGTAGTCAATGGAAGGTTTGTGGAGGTCTCTGGCAAAGACGTTCGGGGGGACTGGGGCCCGTGCCGAGGCCATCTTTGCCAGCTCGTCGGTGGCCTCGTTGTACTTTCGTGCGACGTGGTTTAGTTCGAGACCGTCGAACTTGTCTTCTAGGCGACATACCAACTTGCAGTAAGCCTCCATTTTGGGGTCGAGGCAATTTGACTCCTTCATCACTTGATCGACGACGAGCTGCGAGTCGCCCCGAACGTCGAGGCGCCATGCCCCAAGTTCGATGGCGACTTGTAAGCCGTTAATGAGGGCCTCGTACTCGGCCACATTGTTGGAGGCGGCGAAGTGGAGCCACACCATATAGCGCATGTGTGCCCCGAGGGGCGAGATGAAGAGCAGACCCGCGCCTGCCCCGGTCTTCATCAGGGATCCGTCGAAGTACATGGTCCAGCACTCCGTCTGAATTTGAGCAGGTGGTAGTTGGGTGTCTGTCCACTCAGCCACAAAATCGGCCAAGACCTGAGACTTGATCACTTTTCGAGGCGCAAAAGTCAAGGTTTCCCCCATAAGCTCGACGGACCACTTGGCTATCCTGCCTGAGGCCTCCCGGTTATGAACTATCTCCCTCAGGGGGAAAGATGATACCATAGTCACTGGGTGAGACTCGAAGTAGTGACGCAGTTTGCGCCGGGCCAGGACTACGGCGTAGACCAGCTTCTGGATGTGGGGGTAGCGTGCTTTGGTCTCGGAGAGCACCTCACTGATGAAATAAACAGGTCGTTGGGTGGGCAGAGCCTACCCCTCTTCCTGCCTCTCTACTACTACGGCAGCGCTGACCACTTGGGTCGTTGCGACGACGTAGAGTAAGAGGGCCTCGTCCCTGGTCAGGGGTACCAGGATGGGAGGATTCGTGAGCAGCGCTTTGAGTCTGTCGAGGGCTTCTTTGGCCTCGGGGGTCCAAGAAAAACGCTCGGATTTTCTCAAGAGTCGGTACAGAGGCAGACCTTTTTCGCCGAGGCGCGAGATGAAGCGGCTCAGGGCCGCAAGGCATCCCATGACCCTCTATACTCCCTTGAGGTCTCTGATTGGTTCCATGCTGGTTATGGCCGAGACCTTCTCTGGGTTGGCTTCGATGCCGCGTTCCAAGACTATGAATCCCAAGAGCATGCCTCGGGGGACCCCAAATACACATTTCTCGGGATTGAGCTTGATGCCCTTCTCTCTAAGGCATCTGAAGGCTATCATCAAGTCATCGACGAGGTTCCCGGCCTTTCTGGTCTTGACCACGATGTCGTCCACATAGGCCTCGATGGTCCGCCCAATGTGGTCTCCAAAGACCTGGGTCATGCACCGCTGGTACGTGGCCCCTACGTTCTGAGGCCAAAAGGCATAGTCACATAGCAGTACATGCCAAATGATGTGATGAAAGAAGTTGCAAGCTGGTCGGACTCCTTCATCTTGATTTGATGGTAACCAGAATACGCATCAAGAAAAGACAGGGTCTCGCACCCTGTGGTGGAATCAACGATTTGATCAATTCAGGGTAATGGGAAGGGGACTTTTGGACAGGCTTTGTTCAAACCGGTGTAGTCTACATATATCCTCCATTTCCCATTTTTCTTCTTGACTAACATGGGTTTTGCCAACCACTCTGGGTGGGACACTTCCTTGATGAACCCGGCCGCCAAGAGTTTATGCACCTCCTCACCGATGGCCCTACGCTTTTCCTCGTCGAAGCGGCGCAGGCGTTGCCTCGCCGGTCTAGAGCCGGCCCGAATGTCCAGGGCATGCTCGGCGACCTCCCTCGGTATGCCCGGCATATCCGAGGGACTCCATGCGAATATGTCGGCGTTCCTATTTGATGTCGAGGGTGGCGCTGATCCTCAGCGCCCGGTCGTCGGGGCAGGCAGGGTCGACCGGGACAAGCTTGATGGCCTCCATGGGCTCAAATGCCCCTGCGCGACGCTTGGAGTCAGGCGCCTCGCCGCTGAGTTGGTCGAGGTGGGCGATGAGGGTCTTGGCCTCTGCAAGAGCCTTGGCGTACTCGATGCACTCGACGTCGCAGTCGTATGCATGTTCGTACGTGGACTCAATCGTGATGATACCGCTAGGGCTTGGCATCTTGAGCTTGAGGTAGGTATAGTTGGAGACTGCCATGAACTTGGCGTAGCACGGCCGCCCCAGGATGACGTGGTAGGCTCCCCCGAACCCGACTACCTCAAAGGTAAGGACTTCCTTGCGGTAGTTGGAGGGGGTGCCAAAGCAGACGGGAAGGTCGATGCGCCCAATGGGTCGCGTGCGCTTCCCTAGCACAATGCCGTGGAAGGGTGCGATGTCGCCTCGGAGCCTCGATCGGTCGATCTCCAAGAGCTCCAGGGCGTTGATGTACAAGATGTTGAGGCCGCTGCCTCCGTCCATCAACACCTTGGAGAGTCGGGTGTTGCCGATGATCGGGTCGACAACAAGTGGGTACTGCCCCGGATTCGGAACATGGTCGGGGTGGTCGTCTCGATCAAAGGTGATCGCCTCTCAAGACCAATCGAGGTACCGGGGAGTGGCCACCTTGACCGAGAAGACCTCTCGGCGTTCCCTCTTCCGCTGCCGCGCCATAAGGCACGCCGAGGGTCCACCGAAGATCATGAAGGCGTTGCGTACCTCGGTGAAGGGTCGAGATGGCGACTAGAGGGGGGGTGAATAGTCTTTTCTAAAACTTAAATGCATCGGCTAACCGATACAAATGCGGAATTAAAACTATCGGTCTAGCCAAGACTATTCCCCACTATATATGTTCACTAGCACCTTGCAAAGATAATAATTATGCAACAAAGGTGCCGGGCTAGCTAGAGCTCTCCTAAAACAATTCTAGGAGCAAAGTTACACAAATCTATGCCACTAGTACTTTAAGCAACAAGGGAGCTCCTACACATGCTAGTAAGCAAAAGCACGAAGCTAACTAAGCTCACTAGCAATGCTCAATAACAAGGCAACCAATGCCTAATTAGTGAGCGCAAATACTTAGCTACACAAACTAAGCAATGTGACTAACAAGGTTACAAAAACCAAATTAGCCACGCAAGGGAGCTATTTCTATGCTACACAAGCAAGAAGGTAATTAGTAAGCTACACAAGCTATCTAATTACAAGAGCAACTACACAAGCTTAATATGTATAAAAGTAATTGCAAGCTTGTGTAATGGGGATGCAAACCAACAGGAAGAACAAGGTTGACACGATGATTTTTCTCCCGAGGTTCACGTGTTTGCCAACACGCTAGTCCCCGTTGTGTCGACCGCTCACTTGGTGGTTCGGCGACTAATTAGCATCACCCACTAAGCCCGCACGTCGGGCGCCGCAAGAACCTACCCCTTGAGTGAGGGTAGCTTAATGACACGCTTTACTAGAGTTGCTCTTCGCGGCTCCTGCGGGGCGAGCACAATGCCCTTCACAAGCACTTCTCCGGAGCGCCGCACAAGCTTCTTGCGCGCTTCGACGGAGACCACCACCAAGCCATCTAGGAGGTGGCAACCTCCAAGAGTAACAAGCACCACCGGCTTACAACTCGATCACCTAGTGCTACTCGATGCAACCTCACGATGCAATCGCACTAGAATCGTTCACTCACACAATCGAATGATCACTATCAAGTATATGTGTGGTGGAGGGCTCCTAAGCACTCTCAAGCATGGACACAAAGTCCCCCAAGGTGCTCAGCACCAGCCATGGCCGAAGGCCACTTCTATTTATAGCCCCAAGGGCTAAACTAGCCGTTACCCCTTTACTGGGCAACGGTCGGGCCGATCGGACGCTCCGGTCGTGTTGACTGGACACTGGACCTCAGCGTCCAGTCGCCCATAGACGGCCATATGTCCCGACTCCAATGGTCACTTGACCTGACCGGACGCAGTAGCTTCAACTGACCGGACGCTGAACCCCCAGCGTCTGGTCGTTTCCAGTAAGGTACCGACCTCGACCGGACGCGTCCGGTCACACTTGATCGGACGTAGCCCAGCGTCCGGTCACACTCTAGCTTCTGCGTCACCGTACGTCAGCCTGACCAGACGCAGCCAGCCAGCGTCCGGTGCATTCAGATCCAGCGTCCGGTTAGTTGACCGACGCCAGCATCTTCATGATCAACTCGTTTTCACTTCTAACTTCTTCACCCTTGCTCCAATGTGCTAACCACCAAGAATTTGCATCCGGCGTAATAGAAAATAGGCATTCCATTTTCCCGAAAGCCATCTCACCCCTGCAAACACCACCACCTTTGTAAATGTGCCAACACCACTAAGTGTACACCACCATGTGTATGTGTGTTAGCATTTTCACAATCATTTCCCAAAGGATGTTAGCCACTCAACTTGCCACGCCACTCGATCCTAGCGACAATGCAAAGTTAGATCACTCGAGTGGCACTAGATGACCGATATGCAAACAAGTTTGCCCCTCTTGATAGTACGGCCATCTATCCTAAACCCGGTCATAAACTTCTCTACACACCTATGACCGGTGAAATGAAATGCCCTAGGTTATACCTTTGCCTTGTGCATTCCATTCCATCTCTTCCAATGTCGATGCAACACATGCACCAACACGATCAACAATGATATGATCCACTTCATATCATCACATGATCATATTGGTTCATCGATCTTGACTCTACTTGCTCATCGCTGTTGCCATCGTCCATCGGTGCCAAGTCTTGCTCAAGCTTCACCGCCACGCGGTCCATCACTCTAAAGCCTTCGACTTGCCCTTCACGCTTGTAACCGGTCCATCAAGCCAAGTCTTGTCTTGATCTTCTCCACCTTGATCACATGACTCAATATCATGTCTCATGTGCATTTAAGCTCCTTCATCATCACATGTGTGAGCTTTGCAATATCTCCAAGCCATTTTCACCTTCATGGCATATGTTGCTCACACACATGTACCTATGGACTAATCACCTGTGTATCTCACATAAACACAATTAGTCCACCTAAGTTGTCACTCAATTACCAAAACCAAACAAGGACCTTTCACTCGGGGAACCCGTCGTCCTTGTCATCGTCCCGGTCACCGGCGCCCTTCTGCTTGGCGTCGTCGTCGGGGAGCCCGAGCCTGGCATAGTAACGTCGCAGCATGGAGCAATCCTCTAGGGCGTGCTTGACCGGGCCTTGGTGGTAAGGGCAGGGTTTCTTAAGCATGTCGTCGAAGGGTCTGTGGCCCCTGGGTCCTCGGAGATTCTTGCGTTCTGCGGCCGCGACCATATCGGTCTCGAGGACGGCCCGCTTCTCCTAGCGATCCTTCTTCTTCCTTTTGGGGAGGCGAGGAACCGAGGCCTCGGGGGCCTCATCCATCCGCTTCCCCTTGGCGTCGTCCGTGGGGAAGATGGCCCCTATAGCCTCCTCGCCTGAGGCGAAGTTGGTGGCGATGTCGAGGAGCGCGGCGGCCAAACGCGACACATTCCAGCCTAATTCTCGGACCAAGTCTCGGCAGGTGGTGCCAAAGAGAAAAGCCTGGACAATCTCTGAGTCGCCGACGCTGGGCAATTCGGTGCATTGTTTCGAGAAGCGCTGGATGAAGTCTCAGAGAGACTTGTCTGGTTTCTGGCGACAACTCTTAAGGTCCCAGGAGTTTCCAGGGCGCACGTATGTGCCCTGGAAATTTCCGACGAAGATCCGAACCAAGTCGCGCCAATCGTGGATCTGAGAGGGGGGAAGGTGCTCGAGCCAGGCTCGCACTGAGTCTGATAAGAGCAATGGAAGGTTGCGGATGATGAGCCGGTCATCGTCGGCGCCGCCTAGCTAACAAGTCAGGTGGTAGTCAGCGAGCTAGAGCTCGGGGTTGGTCTCACCGCTGTACTTGGTGAGGTTGGCTGGCTGGCGAAACCGGGCTAGGAACTGAGCATCGCGGATGGCTCTACTGAAGACTCGAGGGCCAGGTGGTTCAGGAGAAGGACTGCGGTCCTCCTCACTGTCATAGAGGCCGCCTCAGTGTGGGTGGTAGCCCCGAGCGGGCCCCTCGTTGTCGTGGCGTCGTCGCCTGTTGACCACCTCGTGGTCTCCCTATGCCTCGCATCGATTGCCGAGGCGGTCAAGCGACAGGGGGACCCTATGGGCTATCGGTGCTCGAGCGGGTTCGGGACGAATTGGAGCTTCCCTATCCTGTCGAGGCGGTGCTGTGGGCAGGTTTGAGGTGCCCCTGTGCCGTCGAGAGGCGGAACTCTCGGCCTGCTGCACCGTGGCGGTCTCTAGGATCTCTCGGAGCTCGCTGCGGACCCGCCGCCCCTCCATGGTAGAAGGTTCGGGCATCGCGTGGACCAGCATAGCCGCAGCCACGATGTTCTGGCTAGCGCGATTAAAGACTGGGGGTTGCTCGCTCTCTTCGTCGTCGTGGATGCGGTGATGTACATCGCGGGCCCTCCGTCGGGCTCCTCTGCCTTCACCGCGACCTCACTGCTCCTGTTCGAGAGAGTCCCGAAGCTGCTGTAGAAGAAGTCGGTCTTGTTCAACCTTGGCCTAGAGCTCACAGAGTTGTTCCAGGTCTAGGCGTTGAGGTCGCGCAAGAGCGGGGTTCTCGTTCCGTGCTGCCGGTAGGACAATGCGCGAAGGTGTGGCGGCGCCTGTTCCCGGGCAAAGTGGGGAACGACTACCCGCCCCCTCGTCCTCCTCGCCCGCCCTCGACATTCCAAGCCCGATGTGAAAACACTCGTGAGTGGGGTCGTAGGTGCCCTCGTCGTCGGAGTCGGAGTAGCCAAAGCAGTAGTCGCTTACGGCCAGGAAACGGCGCATAGCTCCAGGGTCGTGGAGTCCAAAGAAATCCATTCTAGGCCACGCCTCGTCCTCCTCCAAGGAGTTGGCGTGGGCGTCTAGGTCGAGAGCGAAGCGCTGGCGGCGTCCCAAGGCATCCTCGTGAGTGGCGGTGTAAGCGTAAGCATAAGAGGCGGCGGCATTTCTCAACCCAAAGGGATATGGGGATGGCGCCGCCGTCGGGCTCTGCTCTGCCGGGGTGAGCTCCTCAAGGATTGGTGGAGCGGAGCATGATGTCGGGGCGTCACCAGGTGTCACCGGCATTTTTCCCTTGTCCATGCTCAGGCTAGATAGATCCCCAACCAGGGACCCTGCGCCAACAGCTGGTCGTGGGGTGCCGACGGAGAGCGACGAGTCGCCCTGGGTTTGCGTGACATCGGGATGATCTTGCTCGCATCGTGCCTGGCGAGCGCGGCGAGAACGACCGCCCGGGCGCCGCCTGCGCCGGGGCTGCCGATGCGTGATGACGTCATCGGTAGGCAGGGCTCGGGGTGTGAGAAGTACTATGTCGTACTCATGCCCTAGAGACATGAACTCTAGGCTCCCAAACCAAACCACCGTGTCGAGACACAATGGTCGTACGGGGTCTGCCATCCGGAACTTGCTGGGATGACGAAGATGACACGTAGAGGCCCCTACCTGGCGCGCCAACTGTCGGTGTTTCGGACCGGGGGGGTCCTCAACCAACCAGTAAATGTGAACTGCATGCCCCTAGCCCCGGATGATGATGCAAAGAGACACAAGGTTTATACTGGTTCAGGCAATCGATGCCCTACGTCCAGTCTGAGAGATCGATCTTGTATTCCTTGCACCGAAGTGCTTGTAGTAGGGGGTTACAAGCTAGGTGAGAGAGGGAGCTAGTCCTAGGTCTCGGCGAGGTGTCGTGTGGGCTGCTTGAGATGTTGCTCTCAGGTAGCTGGAAAGTGTGTGTGTTACCGGGTGTTCTTCTTCGTCCGTCCTAAATGGCCCAAGTCCTCTCTTTTTATAGTTGAATGGAGGACAAGGACAGTACATATGCTAACTATACGGCGTCGTGCAAACAGAGGTGGCGTGTCCGAGCCCTGTGGCGGTGTGGTCGTCGGAGTGGTCCGTCCTTGAAGCACTGGGGTGGCGTGCTGGTCACATCCGATCCTGTGCGTCATGGGAGCTCCGGGACTGCCTCGGAGTGGGTGCGGCGGTGAACGTGTGAGCCACTGTGGACTGACTGTGCGCGAGGTCGAGGCTCGGTCGGTGCCAAGGCTGCACCGCAGTGGGGGTCTCGGCGAACACAAATCCCGAGATAGCCGAGACCTTGGTGCACAGTGCCGAGGCTCTGAGAGGGCGGCTGATCTGGTGCGCTGGCTCAGAGACGGTGATGACCCGGGCCAAGCTGTACGTGTAGTGTTGTTTTCGAGGCGGGGATCACGGGGCACAGTGTAGTGTGGGCGCTGATTGTGGGCACAGTGTCAGAACACAGTGGTCGGTAATCCCCGTCGTGCCCTGTCCCAGCCGGTATGGCGCTGATGCGACCTCATGTCCCGTCGATCATTCTGCGGTGTCGAGCCATCGTCCGGCTGAGATTGCGAGAGTGGTTGACGTATTAATGGGACATGACGTGCTGTCGGGAAGACTGGCCGAGGCAGGGGTTACGGGCTATGGATAAGATGGCCTCGCGTGATACGGAGAATGAGGCCTCGCGCGAGACGGAGATCGGACTCCTTGCCGAGGCCTTCCGTGAGAGGCCTCACGTGAGGCGGAGATTGCATTCCTTGCCGAGGCCTTCCGTGAGAGGCCTCGCGCGAGGCGGAGATTGCGTCAGGACGCCGAGACCTCCTATGCGAGGCTCGAGGCGAGGCGGAGAGCCTGGTGGGCTCGAACGTGGCCGGTGAGGAGCCCACGGCTTACCTTCTAGCTTTGTTTTTTTATGGGACTTAAGTGACCCTTTTGATATACGCTCGGGGTATCCCGTTCTATGGTACCCGACACTGCAGGTATATGATACGCACGATTACTTATAATTCTTTATGATCGTTAGTTCATGGAGCCTACGTATTGAAACAAACTATCTTTGTTAGTACCTGTGAGGCTCCTTGGGTGCCAAACGGGACACCACCTATCTGAGACATGTCGATCTCATCCTGCGGCCATTCGTCCCACTGGCCGTGCTGTCCGCGGAAGCCCGGGGGTTCGTCGTCGTCGTCATCATCCTCCTCGTCCTCGGTTGTAGGGTCCTTCCCAGTGCTATGATGTGGTGGTGTACGCACCACGGAAGTGACACCCTGCGTCATCGGCTAAGAAGAGGCGGCTGGTGTCCTCAAAGAGGCTGAAGACGTGCCATCCGACCACACGGGGAGTGGCGGTTCCTCATAAGGAGTGTCTATGCAGCTCAACTTCTGAGCTAGCTTCCTGCAGCTCTTCTTCACCTTCTGCATAAATAGACGTTAAAGTTAGTTCATTAGCCAAACGCATATACAATAAAGAAATATTTTCGAAACGGACAAGTTTATGTTTACCTCCACAAAAGCCACGAGAACGCCTGGCCCCTACCCTCTAGACTCGTGAAGCCAGAACGCTGCTTCGTTGGACAGCCTTGACAATTATGTCGCCTGGGTACAGAAACATGGTTGGACAGTTTTAGTGCACATACTTAATACCAAAAGAATAACAAATTGTACCATTCAAGTATCTTACCACGTATCTTTGAAGCGGGGCTCTCTATAGTTGTGTGTCCTCCCTAGTGGTAACGTCATACACATCTTCGATGACATCTTCCTCTGAGTCCTCGTCAATCGCAACGTCAGTGTACGGAGGCTTGATATGTGTCCTCATAGACCTGTGAAGCCACCGCAGGTACTCATCGAAGGTGTGCTGATCATATGGAGGACCCGCAAGGACCGCATGTGGTACCCTGGTCTGCCACAAATGGATGTACGAGCTGTGTCACGCACCAATCCTTGGTCTTGTACCTCTACCTGCGGTCAAACCTACAACAAAACGATATTAGTTATACCAAACACACCTCTGAATTGTAGCATTGTTATTAATCGATAACGCACTCGTACAATACTTGATTGGTGGAGTAAAGCGGTGGTGGACAGCCTGTCATTCTTCTAAACTGTCTGTAGACCCGGATGGGCAAGTGAATCTCGACCACATGGAAGAAAATAAGAGGGACGTCGCAGCGATACTCGTGTGACTCGTCCCTAGTGACAGGACTCAGATAGTCCTAGAGCTCCGGAGAATCCCAAGGACAACAAAACACCTGAAAATTTGTAATTGTGTTAGGTTGTGATATAGTGTACATCGAAGAAGACACTGCTACGATAGTATAGAGAGCGTAACCTGGTGCTCTGTCAGGACGTCGAGACCGTCCGTATACTTCCTGTACTTGCGCCATGCATTCTCTCTAACTAACTGTGCTTTCGTCCAGATATACAGAGCTATAAGGAGTGTATCATGCCCGTTCCATTGCTGTATTGAACATGATAATGAATTAGCAACAAATAATCTCATCATATCTAACTGCTTGGAAAAATATAATAAACCGAAGTACTTACCGATAAACCATTATTAAGGAGCCTTCCAATGGGCAATCGTTTCCAACACCAAACCTGGAGTAGGTAGGAGCAACCCCCAAGGTTCGCATGTCCTGAGGTGCGACGGTAGGCAACGCATAGCTGTCGATACGTCCATGCTAGGACTGCGCTGCCCCAGCTGTACCCCGCTATGTTCTCCCACGGCTGGCAAAGAATGTCAAGGAAGATCCAGCTGATGGTGTTGCCCGAGACGTCTGAGAAGAGGAAAGCACCAAGAAAGTATCAGAGCCACACTCGAGCGAACCTGTCGATCTGTGCCTCCTCAGCTTGTGGGTCCAAGTACTCAAAGCGCTCTGTGATCCAGGATGACGAAACACCGAAACTTTTCCTGTAATTGATCAAAGAAAATGAGACCCGATGTCAGCTGTAAAGCAATGCAAGTATTAAATAGGCTTAAATTACTCACTTATTTTTCTTGGAAGCATCGTCGTCCGGTGGAAGAAAACCAGTAAACTGAGCCACCAGCTCTCTCCAGTGATCCTTGTCAACTATCCCTGTCACTGTAAGTCCCCTCAACCGAAGGCCTAAAATAGCCTTCACGTCTTGCAACGTCAAGGTCATCTCGCCACAAGGTAGATGGAACGTGTGGGTCTCAGGCCTCCACCTGTTATAAAAATAGAACGACTGTTAGTTACCTCTAATTTGTTACAAGAAAGTTTACGTACCAAGAATGCACTCACACCTGTGTACAGCTGCAGTAAGTAGTGCTGGGTCAAGGGGCAGAAGACCGTGGTTGACAACACGGACAAGCTCGAGAAAGCCGGCACGCCGTATGTACGGCGTATAACGCTCGTCCCACTGATGCGCCTTGGTATGAGTGCGGGGCCTCAAAGGAGGCAAGGACACCTCTGCGTCGTTGTCACTCAAGATGTGTGCTCGGTGCTGATCGTCGTACTTCACCTCCAGAATGGGGTACAACGGGTGCTGCGTGGGAGGAGCCATCCTGTTACAAATTGATAAACAAAGCGTTAGAGTATTCAAATTAACAAAATGCAAGTTAACACTAGTAAGTTCACAAACAAATTCACTAACCTAACTAGCCTAAATCTCTAAACCCAAAATCCTAACTATACTAGATAATAAATACATAATCAATCCATATAAAACTTTGGTTCTAAAATTACAAGTAATCTCTCCATCTCAAAATAAATACGCATCTTACTTCTCGAGTAGTCAAATATGTTTAAGTTTGATCAAAACTAAAAAAACGGTATCAATATTTCTATCTCCTAATAAGTTTATTACGAAAGTATACTCCATGCTTAATGTAATAGTACCTATTATGTATCATAAATATTAGTACGCTATTATATAAATTTGGTCAAAGACACTAATAGTAGATAAAAAAATACTAACTATACTAGATAATAATTAAAAAAATATGAAATCAAGAGGGAGGTACCTTAGGAGCGGGCGGCCTTGACGCGCCGGCGCTCGTGGCGCGGCCGGCTAGGGCGCTGCTCGGCAGGAGTGGCCGGGCACGGCGTGGGCGAGCGGCCAAGGCCGGGCCGTGCGGGCGCGGGCGGGGCGAGGCGAGGCCGGGCGGGCGCAAGCGCGTGCGGCCGCAGGCAGGGCACTGGCGACGGCGGCGGCGTTTGGGCGTCGGGCGGGCGGGCAGGGGTGCGTGCGGGCGGGCGGGCTCGCACACGGTATATATCTGGTCCTGCCGCGCCACAGATCAGGGCGCAGCACTGCCGCGCCAGGGTCGGTGGCGCGGCAAGACCCACCACATCAGCGGCCCCCCAGGCCGGCCCACGCCACGTCAGCCCAGGCATTTGGCCACGCCAGGGCAATAGTCGCAGCCAAAAGTGTTAGTTTAAAAAAAACCGACAGTGTTAGATTTAAAAATATATTAAAAAAAGGGTTAAAATTAAAAAAAAAACACAGATTTCAACCACCCTAGACCTCCAACAAGCACAAAGAATTTCTAAGGCAAAAATGCTTGCCACTGATAAATGTCAGATGGCGGATCACGTGATCATGGGGTGCCCGTTCGCGTTCGCGAAGGAATTCCGGGCAAAAATTGGTTTCCATCTACCTCTGGTCAGCACTGGCGCGCCAGGTGAGGTACACAACATCCAGCGCCCAGCTATCGTCCCCCAGAAGCACTTCAGTACCTTCGTTGCTCTTTGTTGTCGGCAACTATGGAAGTGCAGGAATGGGGCTTCGTTGCTCTCTGTTGTTGGCAACTATGGAAGCGCAGGAATGGGGTAGTTTTCTGGTCAGAAAGAGCAAACCACCGTCAATGCTAGCAGCATGCATAACCGATGCAAAGCTATGGAAGGGTCTGGGTTGATGTTTTTAGAAACCCTATGTAATCTACATTGGATCGAAAGAGATCAAATGATATAATGTCATGAACTATGTTTGCCTGCGGGCACTGATTAATCAATATACATAACATATACAGGTGGGGATCCTCCCCCCTCCCCCCCTGAACTAAAAAAAAAAAACTATAGTGCAGAGTAATCGTGTTCACCCTGAGAATATTGCTAACCGGCTAACATAGTCTTTCACAAGACATTGTTTTAGAATATAAGGTTACTTCTCCAATTCCCAGTCTTCCCGAACAGCCGGGCACTCTGATTGATACCAGGCAGACATTCTAGGCAAAGGCCTTTCAGACGAAGACATCCTTCAGATTTGAAAACTTAATATGCCAAGCCAATATACCCATTGACTACCTGCAAATTGTAATTAGTTTCCCAGCCTAAGCACAAAAAAACACTATCAAATTATCCAATCAGGATAGTTTATGGTTTTTGGTCTTGGGACAGTTAGGTGTTCATTCTTAAGACTGACGGGAACAATTTATGTATTCAACATTATCAAATTATCCAATCAGGATAGTTTATGGTTTTTGGTCTTGGGACAATTAGGTGTTCATTCTCAAGACTGACGGGAACAATTTATGTATTCATCATCTCAAGCAAGAACCCAAGGAAAACAAAACTTGAATACACCAGAAAAAAAAAGTGTTTCATAATATTTTACACGGTCATCCGTGAATTTTTTTTTTCACACTGCACTTTTTCAATTAACATTGTTGGTTTTTCTTGCCAAAAGAATGAACCTGGCAATGACCTAACGTACAGAAATGTGCATCCCTATTGTTCAAGGACTAATCTTCTTCTTTTATTCTTCCTGAACAACAAAATAGTGAATAAATTCTCCACTACTTACTGTTCAAACTCTGAAAATAAAAGCAAGTACGAATCAAGAGCCCAATACATACCTGGAAGGCGACAATTTCCAAATTAAGGAAACTAAAAAAATTCTCTAATGGCGCTTTATTTCATCCAGAACGTTGCCCACACTGGGTGATAATCTTGGAAGATATTTGTATACCTACAACATAGAAAAATAAACTAAGTATCTTGATCTTATTCAGATTACAATGTGAATTTCTAAACTCATATAAACTAATAATACCAGGAACACCGAACAATGTTTTACACCCATAAAAGCTGTAGCTAATAAAATCAAGCAGTCAATAGAAAATTGGATTTTGTTTCCAACAAAAAAGAAAGTTGCAACTTGCTCCTCTAAAAAAGGTGACTAAAATGGTAGTACTGGAGTTGCTAAGAAGCGTATTGACAACATATAAAATGGTGAGATAGGACCATAGGACAGAAAATTTCTTACAAAATTAAGAGGTTCCTTAAAAAAGCTATGCTACTTTAACATTTAAAAACTATTTTTATCCCTGTTAATTAGACGAAAAAGGCATACCCAAAACTTTATGTACACATCCAAAGCAACTGGAAACAGACAAACAAAAAATGTGACCGCCGCTTCATCAGCTTCAAGCCCGTAATGCTCGAGAATAACTTCTACCAATGTATGCCAACCTGACTCTGAATGGTACCTGCAAAAATGCAGGTAGTGGATTTTATAAAGTGGATAAAATCATTGTCTATAAACAATAGTTAACAACAAAAGATGCACAAATAAAACGTTGTCTTAAATGAAAAGGAAATCAAACAGAAAACATCAGGGCTATTTCTTAGTTGCTTGAAGGAGCAATGTGTATCCCAAAAGAAGAACACAAGACTGATAGACATTTAAATTGTCTTATATGGATGTTGAGCTTTTGTACAGAGCAACTTAACTGAACTCCACCCCCCCCCCCCCCCCCCCCCCCCCCCCCCGATTAGCTTATGATGAAAGGGAAAATAATCTAGCACTAGAATCAGTATGAAACAAGACATCTCAAGCGCAAGTATAGCACATTAACACTATACCTAATTTGCCCTAGTAGTCATAACCAAAATACTTCCCTGTTTTTGAACTACTTGCATATGTAACATGTCACATTATATGTGTTAGAATAGGCGCCTAAGGGGCCTGCTATGGGCTGCTATGGGCCGGCACCAAGCCTGTTCGGCTGGTAGCCTAGGGGCTGTTAGAGTATTAGGAATAGTACCACATTGCCTAATCATGTGAGATGTTAGTCCCATGTACTCTATATAATCAGCCCATGAGGCCCAATGCAATATATTAATATTCCTCCAATTATATTCTCTTATATGGTATCAAACTAGGTTAGGTCTTCCGCTGCCCAACCCACCCCACGCGCGCCGGCACCAGCCGCGCAGCGCCCTCGCTCGCCGGCAAACAGCCGCGCAGCCCGCCCATGGGGTCGTCCTCTCCAACAACCCCCAAGGGCGACAAAGATAGCTCCGCCACCTCGCTCCAGGGTGACGAGGTCGCTCGGCGCCTCGCCAATGAGCAGGCCAGCGAAGCCGCCGCCACCGCGCAGCGCCTGGAGCGTCAGCGCGTGGCCAAGGAGGAGGCGCGTGTTGCTGCTCTGGCACGCGCTCTCGAGGCTGCCGCTGCCCCGCTGCCCAAAGGGGCGGTTCCTGCTCCTCCGGCAGCCAACCAGCACTCCATGGGCACACGATCGAAGAGCGGCTTCCGGATGCCTTCTATCTACCACGTCGTGCCTCTCTCACCGCTGCCGAAGACCTTCTGTAGTGCTCTTGCCGACCCCAATTGGCGAGCAGCTATGGAAGAAGAACACCGTGCTCTCCTACAGAACTGCACTTGGGACCTTGTGCCTCGTCCGCCTCGGGCCAATGTTGTCACTGGGAAGTGGATCTTCAAGCACAAGTTTCAGTCTGATGGCTCCCTCGAGCGGTATAAGGCGCGTTGGGTTCTTCGTGGTTTTACCCAACGGCCTGGTGTGGATTTTGATGAAACCTTTAGCCCTGTCGTGAAGCCTGCCACTGTTCGCACGGTGCTCTCCTTGGCGCTCTGTCGCCGCTGGCCCATTCACCAGCTGGATGTGAAGAACGCCTTCCTTCATGGCGACTTGACTGAGACAGTGTATTGTCAGCAGCCGTCCGGATTTGAAGATGCAGCTCATCCCGACTTTGTCTGTCTACTGAAGAAGTCGCTCTATGGCTTGAAGCAGGCTCCTCGTGCTTGGTACAGTCGGATGGCTTCTTACTTGCTGTCCATTGGGTTTGTTGAAGCCAAGTCAGACACTTCTCTCTTCATCTATCAGCGCGGATCAGACACAGCCTACCTATTGCTTTACGTTGATGATATTGTCCTCACAGCTTCGTCTTCAGATTCTCTTCGGCGGATCATCTCAGCTCTTCAGCGGGAGTTCGCCATGAAAGATCTTGGTGAACTACATCACTTCCTCGGGATGCATGTTCAACGATGCGGCGATGGACTTCTGCTCTCACAGCGACAGTACATGCTGGATATCTTAGATCGCGCCGGGATGGCTGAGTGCAAGCCGTGCTCTACTCCAGTTGACACCAACTCCAAGGTTGCTGCAGCTGAGGGGGGCCCAGTGTCTGATGCTACAGACTTTCGCAGTCTTGCAGGAGCTCTTCAGTACTTGACATTCACTCGCCCAGATATTGCATATGCTGTTCAGCAGGTTTGCCTTCACATGCATGACCCTCGAGAGCCTCACCTTGCTGCCCTGAAGCGGATTCTTCGCTATGTTCGGGGCACACTCCACCTCGGTCTTCTGCTGCGACCGTCTACTCCGACTGATCTTGTTGTCTACACCGACGCTGACTGGGCTGGTTGTCCGGACACTCGCAGGTCCACCTCGGGCTATGCAGTGTTCCTCGGCGACAATCTTGTTTCCTGGTCATCCAAGCGCCAGAATACAGTGTCAAGATCAAGTGCTGAAGCCGAGTATCGCGCAGTGGCTAACGGAGTTGCAGAGGCGACTTGGCTGCGACAGCTTCTCTTGGAGCTACGTGCCCCTCTTCGGCGCGCCACACTGGTGTACTGCGACAACATCAGTGCCGTCTACATGTCCTCCAATCCGGTGCAACATCAGCGCACCAAGCACATTGAGATCGATCTTCACTTCGTCCGGGAGCGAGTTGCTATTGGTGATCTTCGTGTTCTGCATGTTCCTACTGCTTTGCAATATGCAGACATCTTCACCAAGGGGCTGCCTACTTCAGTGTTCACGGAGTTCAGGTCCAGTCTAAACGTGCAGAGTGGCCGACGTTTCGACTGAGGGGGTGTGTTAGAATAGGCGCCTAAGGGGCCTGCTATGGGCTGCTATGGGCCGGCACCAAGCCTGTTCGGCTGGTAGCCTAGGGGCTGTTAGAGTATTAGGAATAGTACCACATTGCCTAATCATGTGAGATGTTAGTCCCATGTACTCTATATAATCAGCCCATGAGGCCCAATGCAATATATTAATATTCCTCCAATTATATTCTCTTATAATATGCAAGGAATGTGTATATACTGTGCTGGTCAGGGGCAGAGCATAGTTGAGACTAAGGTGGGCCCCATGGCCCCCCTTGTCCAACGCAGTCTCCATTGAGTAAACACTAAATTTTGGTACTGTTTATGATTGTTTAGAGCTCAATTACATAGACTAGCCCGTCCCGTTTGTTTGGTCAAGCTCCAACTCTAGTGCCAGGAGTACCGATGATAAAATGCCATGAATAACACTTTACAACAGTATGCTGGATAAATGAATGCAGGCCTCAAAACCATATAGGCATACATAGATCTTCTACTTGAGAGAATGACAATTCTTATAACATTAATTACCCTAGAAGGATGTCTGATACTATAATAATAAGAAAGGCCTTCCCACTGTCTGAAATTTTATTTAGCAACTTATATCCTGTGAACTTCAGCATCGCAACCTGAATGTGAGGAGGGAGTAAAAGTAAGATGTATGATAACAACATAACTCTACATATTCATTTGGAGAAACTAAAGGCCATGATTATCAATCAGACAAATTTACACTGCCAAGACATTTTTATTACAGAAAGATGTCTGCCAGTTACGCTAACTGGATGACACAGCTTTGGTCCAAAGTAGGTGCTATCCTACAAGCCTTCGGTCAACTTTTCAAAATTTTAACCACCAATATAGAGTTAGATTTGTCACATGGGAATGATATGACATTAGTGCTACCTTAGAATTGTAGGGTACACCAAGCACAGAAGAAAAATGAAGTGAAATTGTACTATTGTAGTCAGTACATTTTTTGCAGATATTTGAAGGTAAAAGTGTAAAGTAACTAGCACGGATCCTTTGACATTAGTAGGGTCTAATAGCACAGGAATCTTTCTAATCATTTAAACTCTATTTTGAATAAGGAGAAAACCATGTGTCCACATGCATAGCAAGAGTGCTACATAGATTATGATATGCAATTGAAAATGAAATGAAACCGTCTTCTGATAGATACTTACTTTGCTCTGGTTGAAGCACATAAGAAGGAATAGAACAATCCCATAAACCATATCGGACCATATATTTGCTAAAGCTGCTCGATTTTCTAGCCTCCAATCATCCCTCAACTCTATCCTGATAAAGAAGAGAAGAAAATCCTTAAGAACAAACAGACTGTACTTACTGGACAACACATAATCATAATGTTCATACTGGCAGAGAACAAATAGGATTCTGATGGATGGTGCATTTATAAAAGTAATGACTTGGCAAGAAAGCATGGTATTCAGCATTTTCTCACGCTTTTTCCCGCAGCTCATACCAGACCTCCTCATCAGAAAGCGGAGGAGATTTGCCAATCTCTACTTCAAGACGGTATCTTGCCTTTTCAATGTTTAGGTCTTTAACCATCTGCAGCTTCTGGCTGCGCCTTACATCAAGTAACTCAGCTGCAAGTGGCACCTTCTGGACATACCTGTTATTAGGCAATGTTCCATGTAATACATTCTGCATTTAGCATACATGGTTGCACGTAACGACAGAAGCAAAAAGAGATACTGTTATGACTTATCAGAGCTCAGTACTTCACTGACAAGAAGGGATGACACAGAATGGGCGAGATGAATTACCTCTCTAAGAAGGGCATCAAAACATAGTCATGGACTAGAAAATCTATCACCCACGGAACCACAATCAACAATGCTAGAAATTTGGTCTGTACAGTACAAAGTCTTTTTGTCAGCAAAAACAAAAACTTGATGTAAGGCGCGGGCACGCAGCCAAGCTCATAACATAGTCTTTTTTTGTCAGAGCAGTAGTAACTAGTGGCATGTCATGGTTATATTTTTTTTCTTGAATACGCAAAAGATTTGTGCATCATTGTAATTAAGGTAGAAGAGTTTAACCAAACAGGCAACGCGCTTCTGGCGAGCGCCCTAGGAGATCATGATTATATTATCAGTGGGCAGTAGTACATTATGCTACTTGGTAACACAAACAAGGGAGGGCGTACCCAGTGCAGAAAGCTCCCGCTCTATGCGGGGTCTGAGAAAGGGTGTTAGTGGCAAGCCTTACCCTCGCCTGTGCAATGCGAGGACACCACGACTCGAACCCGGGACCTTCCGGTCACATGTGGTAAGACTCAAACAAGGTAGTAGTAAAAAAGAACGCACCGAGTTTGTCGAGGCATACATAAAAACTCGATCTTCGAACAGCATGTCCTCGTAATCCTCATCGACGGTATCTCTCAAAACCTCAATAACGCCCTTATCCCACACAATCTCCGCAGGATCATCGGTTATCTGGTCAACCAAGCTGGCCTCCCCACCTACTCCACTCCCCGAAGCGCTGCCACCGCCACCACTGATCCAATCCTGCCACGACCACGCCTCGGCGTTCATCGCATCCTGCTGGGCCTCGCGTAGCTCAACAATCGCCTCAGCCTTCCTCCTCCACGTCTCAAACTTTTCATTCTCCGACAGCTCCTGGTCGGCCCCAATCTCCTCCAGCAGCTCGTCGTCCTCCCTGAACCCGGCCAGGCTCTCCTCGTCGTCGTTCCAGTCAGCAAAGAAGGTCTTCCACCACGGCCGCCGCCACTTGCTGAGCCGCCGCCGCCGCCTCCTATCAGCGAAGACCGCCGCGTGCCTGCGCGGCCTCGCCCTCCTACTCCTGTGGGAACCGAGAGCGAGCACCCCGCGCGCGCAGACACTGCCGATGGGGAAGCGCAGCGCAATGCCGTTGGAAGCTAGATACCATCGCAACATACTCGCCGCCGTAGCAATCTGCACATCGGAAGCAGGGAGGAGCGGGGACCCTATATAGATAATTTTTGCAAACAAATTAAAAAGCGCGCAGTCAGTCAGTTGGTACGGAGCATCATCACGCGTGTACGCACACACACTTGTAGGTTGCAATTGGGAGAGAGCCGAATGGAGATGGCTTGGATTATTAGGGTTGTACGATGCCGGGCGCTCGGTTTCGCGCAGCAGGACGGGAAGCGAAGCGAGGCAGGCATACCTGGCTGTTGGGTGCGAAGACCTGGAGAAAGGCCGGCGGCGGCACTTGCCGCCAGTCGTCGGTGTACGTCCTGGCGGCGACGAGGACTGAGAATCAGAGAGAGGAAGAGGATAATTCAGGCAGGCAGCTTGAGCCTTGGAGCTAGCTGCTACGGCTAGAGTGGAGATCAGCTGCTGATGAGGAGAGGAAGAAGAGAAGAGAGGTCGGTCGGCGTCATATCCACTCCACCCACGACGCCACGGCACACCAACAGCAGCCCAGCCACCCTCATGGACCTCACCTCGTGGACAAACTCTAACGGCTTCTTCTGTTATGGGGTTGCAGTGGGCTTTTTCCGGGATTCAGCCCGACTAAAAGGCCCAGGTAGATGCGGACATGGCGGGGCTGATCCTGATCCGACGGCTGCGCGCCAGATTCTCTCACCACCACACACTGGCTCGTCCTCCCTTCTTCCTCTCCCCGCTCGCAAAATTCGCAATCGCAATCGGTCTCCCCTCACCTTGCGAGAAACCGAGGAGGAGGAAGACAGGTATGTCTCGTTGTAAACTGCTGCTTCCTCTTCCCATGTTTGCTGTCTCTGTCACCGCATTCCTCCTGTTCTTCGATCTGGACTGGACGCCCAGCAGCGGCCTTCTTGTATTTGGAACAAATGCTCGATTTTACTCACACAAATCATAACTAGAGACTTTGAAATATGAGTTCAAGGCCTGCTGTAGACAAGAGAGATTGTTTGCCTGATGTTTGATTCCGAGTCATGGAACCTTTCTTTTGCGTTTTCCCCCATTCCTTTTATTGCAACACAAAGCCTACCTTGGTTAAATTAAATTAAAACTTTGTTGAAAGATAAAAGATTCGAACTGAAACAATTTACAATTGAACTTTAGGATTTAAATGAAGCTTAAAACTTGCGTATATTTCGGTTCCTGAACCCTGCAACTCATTACGCCTCCTTTTCTGATGCCTTCAAGATGTCGATACGTTTCAGTTCTAAAATATGAAGTTTGCAGCTCTGGACATCCTGAAACAGTAACCTGACAGATTTCAACCTCTCTACACCTCCAACATGCAAAAGAATTTCTAAGGCAAAAATGCTTGTCAATGATATATGACAGACCAAAAGCCTCAAGTTTCCTGTATGGTATCTATCGTGTTCACCCGGAGAATATTGCTAACCGGCTAACATAGTCTTTCACAAGACATTGTTTTTTTATAGAATATAAGGACTAGCTCAGGTTACTTCTCCAATTCACAGTCTTCCCCAACAGCCGGACACTCTGATTGATGGCCAGGCAGGCATTCTAGGAAAGGCCTTTCAGACGAAGACATCCTTCAGATTTGAAAACTTAATATGCCGAGCCAATATACCCATTGACTACCTGCAAACCGTAACAAGTTTCCCAGCCTAAGCACAAAAAAATTATCAAATTATCAAGTCAGGATAGTTTATCTGTTTATGTTTTTTGGCGGTTCCATGTTCATTCTTAAGAGTGACAGGAACAATTTATGTATTCATCATCTCAAGCAAGAATTCAAGAAAAACAAAAGCTGAATATACCAGGAAAAAGTGTTTTGTAATATTTTACACTGTCATTCAAAAAAAAAAATATTTCACACTGCACTCTTCCAATTAACATTGTTGGTTTTTCTTGCCAAAAGAATGAACCTGGCGATAACCTAACATACAGAAATGTGCATCCCTTGTTCAGGGACTAAATATCTTCTTTTATTCTCCCTGAACAACAAAATAGTGAATAGATTCTCCACTACTTACTGTTCAAACTGAAAATAAAGCAAGTACGAATCCAGAGCCCAATACATACCTGGAAGGCGACAATTTTCCAAGCAGTTTCCCAATTAAGGAAACTAAATTTTTTTCTCTAATGGCGCTTTATTTCATCCAGAACGTTGCCCACACTGGGTGATAATCTTGGAAGGTATTTGTATACCTGCAACATAGAAAAATAAACTAAGTATCTTGATCTTATTCAGATTACAGTGTGAACTTCTAAACTCATATAAACTAATAATACCAGGAACACCGAACAATGTTTTACATCCATAAAAGTTGTAGCTAATAAAACCAAGCAGTCAATGGAAAATTGAATTTTGTTTCCAACAAAAAAGAAAGTTGCAACTTACTCCTCTATAAAAAGGTGACTAAAATGGTAGTACTGGAGTTGCTAAAATGTGTATTGAGAACAGATGAAATGGTGAGGTAGGACCGTATGACAGAAAATTTCTTACAAAATTAAGAGGTTCCTTAAAAAAGCTATGCTACTAAACTATTTTTTATCCCTGTTAATTAGACGAGAAAAGGCATACCCAAAACTTTATGTACACATCCAAAGCAACTGGAACCAGACAAACAAAAAATGTGACCGCCGCTTCATCAGATTCAAGCCCGTAATGCTCGAGAACAACTTCTACCATTGTATGCCAACCTGACTCTGAATGGTACCTGCAAAAATGCAGCTAGTGGATTTTATGAAGTGGATAAACTCATTGTTTATAAACTATAGGTAAAAAAACATAGTGCTTAGCTTTGGATGAAAGGGAAAACAATCTAGCACTAGAATCAGTATGGACGATGATATCTCAAGCACAAGTATAGCACATTAACACTATACTTAATTTGTCCTAGTAGTCATAACCTAAATACTTCCCTGTTTTTGAACTACTTGCACATGTGACATGTCACATTATATGCAAGGAATGTGTATATACTGTGCCAGTCAGGGGCAGAGCTTAGTTGAGACTAAGGTGGGCCATGGCCCCCCTTGTCCAACGCAGTCTCCATTGAGTAAACACTAAATTTTGGTACTGTTTATGAGTGTTTAGAGCTCAATTACATAGACTAGCCCCTCCCGTTTGTTTGGTCAAGCTCCAACTAGCCAGGAGTACTGATGATAAAATGTCATGAATAACGCTTACAAGAGCATGCTGGGTAAATGAATTCAGGCCTCAACTATAGGCATACAAAGATCTTCTATTTAAGAGAATGACAATTCATATAACATACCCTAGAAGGATGTCTGATATTAGAATAATAAGAAAGGCCTTCCCAGTGTCTGAAATGCTATTTAGCAACTTATATCCTGTGAACTTCAGCATCGCAACCTGAATGTGAGGAGGGAGTAAAAGTAAGATGTATGATAACAACATAACTCTATATATTCATTTGGAGAAACAAAAGGCCATGATAATCAATCAGACAAATTTATATTTCCAAGACATTTTTATTACTGAAAGATGTCTGCCAGTTACGCTAACTGGATGACACATCTTTGGTCCAAAGTAGGTGCTATCCTACAAGCCTTTGGTCAACTTTTCAAGATTTTGACCACCAATATAGAGTTAGATTTCTCACATGGAATGATATGTCATTAGCACTACCTTAGAATTGTGGGGTACACCAAGTACAGAAGAAAAATGAGGCCAGTGAAATTGTGGTTAGAACATTTTTTGCAGTTATTTGAAGGTAAAAGTGTAAAGTAACTAGCACTCCTTTGACATTAGTAGGGTCTAATAGCACATGAATCTGTCTAATCATTTAAACTCTATTTAGAATAAGGAGAAAACTATGTGTCCACATGCATAGCAACAGTGCTACATAGATCGTGATATGCAATTGAAAATGAAAATGCAACCGTCTTCCGATAGATACTTACTTTGCTCTGGTTGAAGCAGAGAAGAAGGAATAGAACAATCCCATAAACCATATCGGACCATATATTTGCAAAAGCTTCTCGATTTTCTAGCCTCCAATCATCCCTCAACTCTATCCTGATAAAGAAGAGAAGAAAGTTGTTCATACTGGCAGAGAACAAATAGGGTTCTGATGGATGGTGCATTTATAAAAGTAATGACTTGGCAAGAAAGCATGGTATTCAGGATTTTCTCACGCTTTTTCCCGCAGCTCAAACCAGACCTCCTCATCAGAAAGTGGAGGAGATTTGCCAATCTCTACTTCCATACGGTATCTTGCCTTTTCCATGTTTAGGTCTTTAACCATGTGCAGTTTCTGGCTGCGCCTTACATCAAGTAACTCAGCTGCCAGTGGAACCTTCTCGACATACCTGTTATTATGTAATGTTCCATGTAATACATTCTGCATTTAAGCATACATGGTTGGACGTAACGACAGGAGCAAAAGGAGATACTCTTATGACTTATCAGAGCTTGGTACTTCACTGACGAGAAGGGATCATACGGAATGGGTGAGATGAGTTACCTGTCTAAGAAGGGCATCATAACATAGTGATGGACTGCAAAATCTACCACCCACGGAACCACAATCAACAATGCTAGAAATTTGGCCTGTACAGTACAATGTCTTTTTGTCAGCTCAAAGTTCAAAAGTTCTTAGTATTAGTAATATGGTGCATGCTTAATAAGTATACAACATTTTTTCTTTTTATTTCATTGAAATGGATCCTCAAAGAAGAATATTTTGGTTAAAATGAGCCCATCTTTCTTCTATGTCATGCCTTAATGGTGTATGTAGTGACGATGAGCAGTACTTGTAACTAGTGGCATGTCATGATTACATTATCGGTCGGCAGTAGTGTATTATGCTAGTACTTGGTAACACCTTTTCAAAAAAAAAAAGGGTACTTGGTAACACAAACAAGGTAGTAGTAAAAAAGAAGGCAACGCACCGAGTTTGTGGAGGCATACATAAACACTCGATCTTCGAAGAGCATGTCCTCATAATCATCATCGACGGTATCTCTGAAAGCCTCAATAACGCCCTTGTCCCACACGATCTCCGCAGGATCATCAGTTATCTCGTCCAACAAGCTGGCCTCCCCGCCCCAGTCCCCACCTCCACCTCCACCTCCATTCGCCGACGCGCCGCCGGCGCCGCCACCACTGGTCCAATCCTCCCACGACCGCGCCTCGGTGTTCATCGCATCCTGCTGGGCCTCGCGCAGCTCAACAATCGCCTCGGCCTTCCTCCTCCACTCCTCGAACTTTTCGTTCTCCGACAGCTCCTGGTCGGCCCCAATCGCCTCCAGCAGCTCGTCGTCCTCCCTGAACCCGGCCAGGCTCTCCTCGTCCTCGTTCCAGTCAGCAAAGAAGGTCCTCCACCACGGCCGCTGCCACTCGCTGGGCCGCCGCCGCCTCCGCCTCGTCTTAGCGAAGACCGCCGCGTGCCTGCGCCTCGCCCTCCTACTACTCCTGTGGGAACCGGGAGCGAGCACCCCGCGCGCGCAGATGAGGAAGCGCGGCGCAATGCCGTTGGAGACGGCCGCGGAACAGCTCATGAAGGTCATGAAACGGGGACCATATGCTCCCTAGCCCCAGCAGTACTTGGAATTGGAACACGAGGGCAGATGCACGAGGAGCAGCTGGAGCGGCCACGGGCTCATGTCATCGGCATTCCGCGCTTGGAAGCAGGGAGAGGCGGAGCCTATGTAGATAATTTTTGCAAACAAAAGCACGCGGTCAGTTCAGTTGGTAGTTGGTACGGAGTATCATTCATGCATGTACGTATACGCTTGTAATTGGACGAGATATATAGCTTGGATTAAGGTTCGACGATGGCGCTCGGTTGGCGGGCATACCTGGCTGGTGGGTGCGACTGCAAAGGGCGGCCGGCAAAAAGACCTGGAGAAAGGCCGGCGGCGGCACACGCCCAGTCGTCGGTGTCCCGGCGACGACGAGAGCTCGCCGGTGACGGGATGATTCTGATTCTGGGTAGTAGAGGAGGAAGATGAGATGAGGGAGTTCCCAATTCAGGCAGGCAGCTTGAGCCTTCAGCTACGGCTACGGCTAGAGAAGAGAAGTAGAGAGACGAAGTGGTCGGCGTCATATCCACGACGCTGCACAGCAGCCACCCTCATGGACAGGATAGGGCCTACTCAGTCATGGACCACTCTAACGGTTTCTTCTGGGGCTTCAGTGGGCCTTTGCCGGATAAAGCTTCGACTAAGCGCCAGGTAGAGATGCGGACATAGCGACGAAAGCTGATCCTGATCCGACGGCTGGCGCGCCAGCTTCTCTCCGCACCACACTCTCCTGACTCCTCTCCTCTCCCCGCTCGCAACCGCTCTCTCCGGTCTCCTCTCCTCTCCTCTCCTCTCCTAACCCTGCAAGGAGGAACCGAGGAGGAGGAGGAATACAGGTATGTCTCGTTGTAAATCGCTGCTCCCCTTCCCATGTTTGCTGTCTCTGTCACCGCATTCCTTCTGTTCTTCGATCTGGACGCCCAGCGGCCTTGTTGGATTTGGAACAAGTGCTCGATTTTACTCACACAAATCATAAATTCATCGCTAGAGACTTTCAATAAACCATGGCAAAGTTAACAATTTGGAGTACCAAGGCCTGTTTGATTTTGAAATATGAGCTCCTCATTCCCTACTCTACTCACTCGCATTGCGCAGCATGCTGTTTATGCTCTGCAAGTCTGCATATAGCTGGTCCCAAACTCGGGTAAGGAGGAGGGCTGTGATGGCTTGGCGAGCCAAAGATCTGAACTTTGTGTTGTCCAAGCTTTTAGAGTCCATTTCTGTCCTGACTGCCAAAAGTGACTTTACAACAAGCAATAACTGACGGCAGATGCCTTTGCCCACTTCTGTCATTCTCTGTGCATAGAGTGTATCGATACTCGATAGACAAATTTTAGTTTTTTTTATATGTATAAAGACAAAATTCAGTGAAGCACAAACTTTATCGTTGTCGCATTCATACATGGTAACTTTCATGGCAAACTTTGGATGATAAATGATGCTTAAATCTGATATACTAGGTGCAAAGGCATGGTGGGGAATGTGCAAATCAAATCTCTTCAAAGAATACCATAGTCTCCAGATACTATAGGATAGTTAATGTGATGCACTGCCCATCCTACGCCTCTCCACGCTTCCATTTGTAGAAGTTGAAGGTTCCACGCTTCCATTTGTAGAAGTTGAAGTTGCAGAATTTTAATGTTCAGCAGGCCTGTTCGCTTGCTCGTATACGATTGTGGATTATAAGCTGGAACAATATTTTTCTCTCACACCAAATCAGCCAGCAGTAAATAATCCATGATCGTTTACGGCCTGCCGAACAGGCTGCAGATTTCAGAATCATGCATAGTGACAGTAGCTTGTACAATTCTAGTTCAGGAAATTTTGCATCTCATTCACTTCGGTTGTATTTGCAGGAAAGGTATTGGTATTAGCACAATTCCAACCAGATTGTCTACCATAATTTTATTGGAAGGACAAAAACTGAACAGTTCACTTTCATCAGATGGCTTTGCCTTCCTCAAACATGAGAGCTGCATCCTCCACGGTTTACCCTGTCTACCTTAGCCTCTACCACCAACCCAACAGCCACCATGCTTGTTTTCGTCCGAGAGCAAACCATGACAATACCCATAAATGCACCAAGTCACCCAAAATTCTTAGACGGTCTCTCTTCTCCCTACCTGCCTCGTTTCTTCTCCTCCACACATCCTCCTCCCTTGCTGTAGATGACACAAACACACCATCCACCTCAACAATCGACACCACGATCACAGATCGCATCTTCATGGACTTCAGTGTCTGTCCAAGCTACTTTCGCTCAGACAGACCTCTAGGAGCTGAGCTTTCCTCATGCCCTGATTCTGAGCCTCTTGGTCGTGTTGTCTTTGGTCTCTATGGTCGGCTTCTCCCCGTTACTACTGCCAATTTCAAAGCTACGTGTACTGCAGCTGCATATAGGGGCACCCTTGTCCACAAGCTCCTTCAAGGACAGTTTTTTGCTGCTGGCCGACAAGGTTCTCGGCATGACAAGGGTGAGGTCGAGCCTCCCTCGGGCCTTGTTAGGAATTCTGAGACTGTTCACCCTAAAGCATTCGAATTGAGGCATGCAAGGCCCGGCACGCTTTCCTTATGCCTTGGACAGAATGATGATGATGATGACATCAAGCTCAACCCTAATTATCACAATGTTGAATTCTTGGTTACTGCAGGGCCAGGACCCTGTCCTGAGCTTGATGGCCAGAATATTGTCTTTGGGACTGTATTGGAAGGTGAGTTACTTTCTTTTTTAGAGCATTGTTTTCACATCACATTATGTTTTGAATCGTCGGTCTTTCAAGAACTTTAGTATTCTTCCCTTGAATATTTTCCAAACATATTACAACGTTGAGGAATTTCGTAGAATGACCAACATATGAGTGAAAGTGTTGGTAAGACAGCAAAGTTTAGGGTCACATCCAAAGGCCGGTTATTTTTGTGGTTCAACAGAACAAAACATAAACAACATGAAAGCTAGTTCATTTTTCATGAATTGGAATTATACTTGATGTCCTTTGTTATTTCTTTAATATCATAGGCTTGCTAAGCTCTGACACATAATGTTGAAGTAAGCTATATGACTACATCAGAGTATAGAAGGTGCAAATTTAATTTGCAGCTTTACATGAGCATGGCGAAGTAGGTTTGTCCTTGTGCCATGCAAATTTCACACTTGTGCAAAACGGAAAACTTAAAAAAAATCTTATATTATTACAATTATCTTATTTCATTCATGGTTACTTTTGTGGTCCAAGCAGAAGAAAACATAAACATTGAAGCTGAGTTCATTTTTCATCAAATAATATTTTGTTGAAACTATATGACTACATCAGTGTATAGAATTTGCAGTTTTATATGCCTCATGCTAGTTGTTGAAATTTTTAGAACAGGGGGTTTCCTTTCTCTCATGAAGAAATCATTGTTCTTGATGATTAGCAATTTATGTGGTGACAAATATTTTTTATGCATGAATAACAAGCTAAAAATATGGATATTGTTGTGCATTCACTGACCTCATTTGGCAAGTGCAAATGACACTTGGTAGAACAAAAAAAAAAGTCAACCCATATGTGGTGAAAGGTAAAATTCCAAATAGTGCTTTCGTTAAAAACAACCATGGATTCTTGGGTCGTATTTCTGTATTCTGCTGATATTTGGTTGGGAAAATAATGATGTGGATGCACATTAGAAAAAACCGATATTTTGATGCCTGTGCAGCTGTACTTCTTTCAAGCGGCAGATTTGTCACACAAGGATAATAGAGTAGGTTCGTCTATATACAGAGAAAAAACTGGGAAAAGCTGGCAGCGACGTGCTATTCATTATTAAACTTGCTAATGGATATGGTTAAAGATATTAATACATCTTGATCCACTACCTTAAAAGATTGTAAATACCTTTTTGGCATACTAATCCTAGTGGAAATTAAGTTCTTGCATGGGTTTTATATGTGTCAGTTTCTCTAGTAAAGTTTAGCTTCAGTACTCGGAAGAAACTGAGTCTGATCGAGGTGCTGTCTTTTCTCATGCTGATAGGTTACACAAGATATTTTACCACAATATATGGAATCACAATATCTGAATTTGCTTTCTTGAATCTGCAATATTTACGAATTTGTGTACCTCTTGAAATGTATTTAGCTCATTGGCTTTTGTGTTGTGATGCTTTGTGCCATTTGTTATCCAGGAATGGATGTTATCACCAGCATCGCAACCATACCTACCTACAAGCCAGCTGAAAGGATCCGCCTCTTCAATGACTTCGCACAGTTGATTGGCGATGAAAGGGCTCAAACTGCTCGGGCTATGTGGGACCGCCCACTTAAGACCGTTTATATCAGTAACTGCGGGGAGATGAAAGTGACCAAACAATCTCTTTCCCCTCCAAGCTTGCCATGACTGCCAGTGTCTCATGACATTACCCACATAGCCAATTTTGTGTCTCTATTGCTCGGGTCCTCTGTGAAGGGCGGGCCTGGTGCAAGCGGTAGAGTCTTATCGTCAGTGACCGGAAGGTCCCGGGTTCGAGTCGTGGTCTCCTCACATTGTACAGACAAGGGTAAGGCTTGCCACTGACACCCTTCTCCAGACCCCGCACAGAGCGGGAGCTCTCTGCACTGGGTACACCCTTTTTTTATTGCTCGGGTCCTTTGTACTCCATGAGGTGTATATACTTCTTGTATTATATGTTCCATGAGATGTATATATTACTTCTGTTATTAACTTGAATAGATGTAAAATTGCTGACAAATGACTGTATTATCATTCTCCGAGTTCTCAGTTCTCTGTGTATATCAGCTACAGCTTGTAGAACCTTGGAATTGTGATGAGTCATGGCTAACTGTACAATATTTCCATACGGAAGACATTGTTGTCGCTGATACCATTTCTAGTTTTAACATTGTTTCTCCTGTATGCATGCTGGAGAATTACGCGTGATTGCATTAATTAAGGAGAAAATAGTAAAGAATACAACCCACAGACAGTAAAAGATAGGTCATGTTCGCTTATCTTATGATCCGTATTTTTCAGTTTGTCTTTTCAGCCGAAACAATGTTTTTCTCTCATAACAAATCATCTGGAACAGTGTTTCAGTTTGCTTTTTCAGCGAAGCGAACGGGGCCTAGGTTGCATTAGAACCACCTAAAGGGGAAAAAATAACATAAGAAACACACAGCCCCAAGCCCCCTGGCACCAGCCACAACCCAAAACTGTGCTGCCTCTCGCATTGGAGCACCCTTTGGATGCTCAGCGACGCTCCATCGAAGACACAATCATGCTGATGCTTTCATAGCATCCAAACCGCAAGAACAATCATCCAATTCAACCCACTTTTAGAGTCTTGGCTTGAAATCTTGGAGACCAGCTTGCTAGAACATGCATGTTCAGAGAAAACACAGGCTTGAAATATTGGTGAGAATGAGTTGCATATTCTCCTCTTCTTCATCACATAGAAGGCATCTGCTGTGGATAGTTAGGAGCCTAGGTTTTCCAAATCAACTTCCATGGTTCAAAGGAAACTTTATCCAATGAAGAATCTCTCATGTGCCCATCAATATTCATCATGAGTTCATGACATTCTGGTTGGAGGATCACCTCAGATAGAAAATCTCAAATATCTACGTATTCAAACTTGTATATCCTGAATCAAAGCAAATCTGCCATGGATCAAGAAAATAAAAATGTACTCTGACAAGTGACACATATTGATCCTGAATAACCATGAAAGTTTAAATGGCAAAAGTACGTTCAGAGCTATACAGGCATGAAATTATGGTGCTGGACACTAACTGATGGCAAAAAAAAGGACTGCTGCAATGTAATGGTTGGGCCTTCTTCTCTTATATAAGAATAAAATATAAATACCAGAGCACGAAAGAACCAAAATTTCTTGAATAACACTGTAGACCATAGGGAATGTAACATCTACTCCCTGTAGGCAATGAAATTTGCAATGTCAAGAAGCCCAGCTTCTCTGTAACACTCAACAATCCGATCCACAACCTCATCCCAGTTACCATCCACAGATGCTAAATCCATTAAAAATGCTGCCTCGTCAAGAACCACCTGCAGCGCACCAGAGCAGCAAAGGCAATGGAGTTAACCAAGAAATTATTGAATGTTATTATGTGACAAATTAAAGAGACTCTCGTCAGCCACCTGTTCTGGAGCCTTTCCTTTCTTCAGGTCCTCACGCTTGCCCTCCTCAGTTACCTTCTCTCTTATAAACTCGAGCTGCTCATCCTCCCACCCAGCTAGTTCAGCAGCCTCCTGTTTCATGAAAAGGTGTATAAGTCTTTGGTTTCAACTTTCAAGAAGAGAGACTAAAAGAAAATAGGGAAATATCTGTTGGCTGCTAGGCATACAAACAGAACATGAAAAGGCCGCACAAATCATACTTCGTAACTGCAGCCAAGTGTCCACCATGGTGATTTCAGAGCCACTCGAGCTGAATCTTTGGCTTCAGATGTACGTCCAACTCTAACAACAACAAAACAACAAGAAAATAAAGAACACAGATGAACATTAAATTTTGTTCTGGCCTTTGTGCATGGAAAATACATCCAGTTAAATCATATGACGTAAGTGGCCACGGACAAGTGTATTGCCATCTTTTGAGGCCAGACAGTACAGAATTGTTTAGGTATATAAATTCTGCATGTGACCAATATTGTGTTTGCCTCACATTTTGCAATTAAATCAGGAAATCATACCTCATGTTCATGCAACATGTAATGTAACCACGTAATCATATATGTTCGACACGAAATGCAAACATCCACCTAATAGGTTCCCCTGATCTTGCATTGCACAATTTGTAATTACACTGATCATGTCACAACAATACCTTTTTAAAATCTCTGCATTGAACACAAAGGGTCTTCCAAATCCAGGAAATTGATCTCTACTATAGAATTCTCCAGTAATGAGAGCCGAGACCTGAAGAGAAAAAAAAACAGTGCATACTAAAAATCATTATGTAAACAAGATCAATGCATCTCTGGAAAGATCTAAGTGCTAGAGTTGTGATTTCATCATACTAACCCTAGAAGGAGGGTAGCAATGTATATTGGTCATACATGGGCCTCATGGGCCTAATACACATACTCTCATACTCCAACACCCCCCCGCAGTCTGAACTACCGGCGCAGCGGAGTTACAGACTGGTCATGAAAAGAAGCACACACGATCACACGATCCCCCCCCCCACAGACGCAACTAGCCACCAATGATGTTGAGGCTGGAGCGAAACTCGGTGAAGGTCGATGACGGGAGGCCCTTGGTGAAGATGTCGGCAAACTGGGAGGTGGTCGGGACGTGGAGGACCCGAACATCGCCGATAGCAACCCGATCACGGACAAAGTGTAGGTCGATCTCCACATGCTTGGTCCGTTGGTGCTGCACAGGGTTGGTGGAGAGGTACACCGCACTGACGTTGTCGCAGTAGACCAGCGTGCTCCGGGAGAGAGGGCTGTGGAGCTCGGCAAGGAGCTGTCGGAGCCAGGAGGCCTCAGCCACGCCGTTAGCGACAGCTCGGTATTCCGCCTCGGCACTGGATCGGGAGACCACCGGTTGGCGCTTGGACGACCAGGACACCAGGTTGCCGCCCAGAAAGACAGCGTAGCCTGAGGTAGAGCGCCGAGTGTCCGGACACCCGGCCCAGTCGGCGTCAGTGTAGACGAAAGGAACCATGAGTGCCGGCGGCACCCACGGACGTAACTGGAATACACGAACCATTCGCGACCATGATGGACGAAGGATGAGAGGAAGAAGGAGGGTGAAAAGAAGAGAGTATACCAGGGTCTGGAGTAGTGTGGTAAGTGGCACCCGAATCGGCAATCCAGTCGGTACCAGCAGGCGGTGTCAGGGCCATGGTGCTGAAGGATCTGGCCAAGGCCGCCGGGTTCCAACCGACAGGCCCGGGCAAGATGTCGGGAGGTGGCACCCACGAAGATGCGCCGGGAAGTGGAGCCCACCTCCGGACGTGGATCACCCGGCAGAGGGAGGACGGCCAGCCATGGCGGCGGCAAGAAATCGGCCGGCGGCGCCTGGCGGCTGGGTGGGAAAGGGGAGGAGGAAAGCCTAGCTCTGATACCATGCTAGAGTTGTGATTTCATCATACTAACCCTAGAAGGAGGGTAGCAATGTATATTGGTCATACATGGGCCTCATGGGCCTAATACACATACTCTCATACTCCAACACTAAGAGTTTTACATTATCTCCTTTTTCAAGATGGCGCAATGTTTTCCTCTCTATAACATCAGGGAAAAGTCCAACCTACAAAAAAGCATCAGTACACAAGCTGCCTTGTAACTCAGTAATTAGGAACTGACATGTATCTCTCAACCTTCTTCAACAAATAGACATCAAGGTCTGGCAGCTGCGACTCTTTGAAGTCACCTTTAGCATAAAGGTTACCAGCTTCACCCACGGCAGCCCATAAATTATCGCCAGTATCAGCATTGATGTCAGCCTCAACAAGTATTCGGTGGATATACTGTTTCACCTGATAAACATGAGTAAAATTATGAAGATCGCATGTGATTTTCACTTACTCTAAGACAAGAAAGTTGTAATAAGATACAACACAAACTTACATTCTTAGACAAAAGCCACAACCCATGTTTACGAACTTCCACAACAGGCATTTCCATCCTGAAGGACAAGTAAATACATACGAATATTTGGATATATGCCTTTTGAAACATACCATGGATATAGAAATAGCAGCATATTTAGTGTACCCAGTTGGAGCGGTTGGCCATCTAAGGAGGGATGTCAAATTACCTGCATTTTGACTGATAATGTCAGGTAGAACCAGAGACTTATCAAACCTAGATCATAGATGCTTCTAATTAAAAGAATCATTCGATCTCTAACATATAAATACCTGCTGGACTTTCTGACAAGGGAACAACACATGGAATCAACCCTCTTTTTGCTCCAGGAGAAACAATCTTTTCACCTGCCAAGTGTAGTTTTCTAGATGAAGGAATAGTTTTTGTTCTGGCCTCTGCATGAGGCATGCACCGGACATTTATTGCAAACTTCAGCTATAAGATGACAATGAAAACAGAAGGTAGCAAATAGCAACAGAGTTCATACATCCAAAACAATTTGAAATAAAATCAAAGCCTATTGGTAAACATCCACCAGTGCTTGGCGAAGGTCTCCATGACTGTAATCAAATGTATTTGTGAGATCAAGGTCGGGTCCAAAGTCCCAACAGCTAGATTTAAACAGCATGGTTTCTATTTGAAATTAGTAAACAGGCAGAGGCACGATCAGAGGCAAAAATTGAATTGTAACCACTACCAAGATAAAAAATAACTAATCAGATAGGATTTCTGCTGAAGCCCAACACTAACAAATGCTTGGAAGTTGGAACTGTCAATTTACCACTGTGCCAGAAAGAGAGAGAGAGAGAGAGAGAGAGGAACAGTAAAAGGCCCCAATTCAGGTATGCACGAGTGGAAGTGCCGAAGTGGACAATAGGGAAGCAACCAGAAACGAAATCCTTGTGCGATATTTGAAGCCATACCTCGTGCTTGAAGCACATTCAGGAGAGAGTTGAGATGCTCTGGAGGATCGGTTGCGGCGATTTCCTTAACAAACGATGCATGATCTGGAATTAATTTGGGAAATTGTAACTTTGTAAGAAACACGGTTGCCATAAAAGGGGAACAGGATTTATTTATGTACACTACAATAGCGTGATTCTAGTTTATTAATTATACAATAGATGGATCATACAGACAACGGGCATAACAAGAGCACACAAGAGTACAAGACTAACAGGAAAATAAACCGGTGAGGAAAACGCCACTGGCACATGACATGTCCGGAGACGACGACACCGGCTTGCTTGACCTCGATTAGCCGTCAATGGCCAATGCAAGTGCTACTTACTTACTAGTAATAAGCAGGAACAAGGTACGCACAGCACGAGCAAACGGAGTGCTATGTCGTGTTAAACTGCTAACAACTTGAATTGGATTCCTACAGGCTGACTAAATATGAGGCGGAGGCGACAGGCGAGCCTTCCGATCCACAAGAACCATGAAGAGAAGAATCGTGTATGGTTGTCCTCACCGTAGGCAGTGACGGCAGCGGTGGCTGCGGCGGCAGGAGAGGAGGAGGCGCAGCGGGCGGCGACTAGAGAGGCCCCGAGCGCGCGCGGCCCCATCAGCACGGACGCGAAGGCGGCCCTGCTCACCGGCGGCCTCATCCTATCCGCGCGGGCGCGGCGTCTCGATCCGGCGGTGGTGGTGCCAGCGGCGCGTGGACGCGGCGACCTCACCTGAGCCAGCCGTTGCCAGTGGACTCCGCAGCGTTACCACCACGCTGTGTTCTTCTGGGCCGCAGTGGGGCATTGAGGCCCAGGTAGATCCGGACACGGGCCGGAGCCCGCTGATCCGACGGCTGGAATTTGAGCACCAATCCACGCACGCTACTGCAGGAACAGGAAAGAAGGCTCCGCGGCTGGCGCGCGAGCTTCTCTCCCCACCACATTCTCTCTCGTCCTCTCTTCTTCTCCGCTCCCTCGATGCACCTCAATCCGTCTCGCCTGCCTGCCTTCCTCTCTCTCTCTCTGTTTCTCTCCTCTCCTCTCCTTTCCTCTCTCTCTCTCATCGACGGACTTCGTGCGAGGAACCGAGGAGGAAGAGGAGGAGGAACACAGAGGGCCATCCAGGTATGTATTTGTCGTTCTCGCTGTGAATTGCTGCCATCTATGTCACCGCATTCCTTCTGTTCCTCGATTTGGAACAAATGCTCGGTTTTAATTAATTACTCGACAGCCTCATCCATGGCTGCTGAATCCTGAATTCCTGATACGTATCTGTTTGATGCATTGGTCGTCAGACACTTCCTCTGCATCATACACCTATGCTGCGGGATGGAGGAAGCTAACGTCCACGGGACCAGCGGCCAGCCCTCCACCGCTCCTGATGCGTCTCCGGAATCGGCTGTTCCATCCAGTTCTGACCAAGGCTCTCAATCCTGTCAGGCCCAGCGCCAGCGACAGGTCCACCAGCTGGATGAAACGCAGGAGCCAGACAGCAGCGACAAAGCGTCAGAGATCGCCAGCCGCTTCAACGATGCCGTCGATCCCAAGGCCAGCATCGACACCGCGGCGCCCATCGATTCCGTCAAGGGCGCCCTCAGCAAATTCGGAGTCGGAGGGGTTGATTGGAAAGAGGTATTGTGCAGACCTGCGTACCTCCTGCAATCTGAATCACATCCTCTGTTCAGATCAGACGCTAGTTTCTTAGCATTCCTTCTTCTTCTACGCAGAAACGCAAGCAAGTCCAGGATGAGCTCGACCAGGTGCAGGAAGAGGTCACGGAGTACCAGAAGAGAGCACAGGAGGCGGAGGCCGGCAGAGCGCAAGCTCTGCGGGAGCTGGGAACCGCCGTGAACGCTGCCGACGAGCTGAGGCTGGGCCTGGAGATGGCGCGGGCCGAGCAGACCCAGGCGCGGGAGCAGGCGGAGCTCGCCGAGCTGCGCCTCGAGGAGGTGCGGCGCGGCGCCGCGGCGAAGGCGAAGGCGGAGCTCGACGCCGTCAGGGAACGCCGCGCGGCCGTGCTCGCGGACCTGCGGGCTTCGCGAACGGAGGCCGAGTCACTGGAGAAGGTGCGCGCGCGCGCCGCGGCCGAGGCGGGCGCGGCGGTGGCGCGGGCGCGGGAGGCCGCCGCAACGTCGCGGGAGGCTGCGAAGGCCGTCGAGGACCTCGCCGCCGAGCTCGTCGCGCTGAAAGGGGAGCTGGAGTCCTCGCGCGCCGCTCATGTCGAGGCGGAGGAGAAGAGGATGGACCTGGCGGTCGCGTGGGAGGAAGACAAGTCGCGGTGGCAGATCGAGCTGGAGGAAGCCGAGCTGGAGTCCAAGAGGCTGCGAGAGGAGCTCGTGGCGGCCTGCGACGTCGAGATGAAGGCGGAGGCCGCTTCCCAACTGTTGGCGAGCCTAAAAGCCGAGCTCTTCGCTTGGGCCGCGGATGGAACACTGGACCAGGAGGAGAAGCCGGCGACGATCAGCACCCAGTCGGTGCTGGAGAAGACCAAGAAGGAGCTCGACGACGTGAAGGCGAGCGTCGAGAGGGCCAAGGACGAGGCCAAGTGCCTGCGCGTCGCCGCTGCCTCGATGCGCGATGCGCTGGAGAAGGAGAAAGTGGAGCTCACCGCGCTGCGGCGGAGGGAAAGGGAAAGGGAAGGGCTCTCGCCAGCGTCCATCCCTTACCTCGAGGAGGAGCTGAGGTGGTTGACCGCGGAGCTCGCCGCGGCGGAGGCACGAGCGAAGGCGGACGACGACGAGAGCAAGATGGCTGAGCGGGTAGGCGAGGCACGGCGCGAAGCGGAGGAAGCGAAGGCGAAGGCCCGGTCGGCTCGAGAGGAGGTCGCCAGGGCCAGGGAAGACGCGGGCGTGGCTAAGGCCGCCGTCGCCGCCATGGAGGCGCGGCTGGAGGCGGTGACGCGGGAGATACTCGCCGCGAACACGTCGGAGGAAATGGCCACGGCCTCGGCCGGCGCGCTGCTGCAAGAAAGCAAGCCGTCCACAAATGCACAGAGCAATAAGGCCGTGGAAGGGGGCGAGAGCGTGACGCTGATGATGGAGGAGTACGACGAGCTGAGCCGGAGAGCGCAGGAGACAGAGGAGGCCGCCGGCATGCGGGTGGTCGAGGCGGTGAAGCTGATCAAGGAGGCCAAGGACGCGGAGGTGAGGAGGCTGGAGAAGGTCGCGCGGCTGGACAAGCGGACCGAGCTGAGGCGGCAGGCACTGGAGGCCGCGACGCTGGAGGCCGAGGAGGCGGAGTTCGAGAAGCTGTCGGCGGAGCGGGAGCTCAGGCAGTGGCGCGCCGAGCACGAGCAGCGGCGCGCGCCCGGTGACACCGGCTCACCCCGGCCAGGCCTCGCCGAGATCTCCGTGCTCGACGCCCCGGGCGCCGACGAGGGGCGCGGGAACCCGCACATAGTCAGCCCGAGAGGAGGGTACATGCCGCGGACGGAGCTGTGGTCGGCGGCGGACGCGGATGCGGACGCGAGGCAGAGGAAAACCTTCTTCCCGCGGATTGTCATGTTCTTGGCGCGAAAGAGAGCTCAGACTTGGAAGTGATCAACAACCGGCTTCTTTTCGAAATTTTGGCTTATGTCTTTTGGGACTTGCTTTTTGTACATGGCTTGCTCGGAACAGATGAAATATGATGATACGAGTGTAAAATGTGTACTGATCACACACAGTGGCGGATGCACGATGTGGGATAAAGGGGAGGACTAAAACAATACAGATGTTGATTTGCATGAAGATTTAATGGTGAAATCAAGCTTTTGCTACAGTGATTAGGCTTGAAATCAAGAAATTAGGGGGAGCTGGAGCCCCCCAGCCCCCCTGTGGATCCGCCGCTGATCAACCAGGCAGATCATAACTTTTTTTTTACCGGAGTTGTGATCTTTGCTTGGAAATATTGACTGGCCCGATAACCCTTTTCACTCTGTCGAATTTATCCTGCGTTTACACCTGCTCACCTCTAGGTCTCTAACAAAATGTAAATGTTTCTAAATTGGGAATGGGAATGTTCTTGAAACGAAGAATATAGCCATATTCCACAGGACTATCTGTTAATTTGGCAAAGAACTAGAGAATAGGAGTTTCATCATCATGAGAAAGCTTGTGCTCAATATCCAAAGCTACAAAACCATGTGCATGCTTGAGACCTAGTATTGTTATAAGTACAAAACATGCAACTCTTAATCAGAAATGCTATGCAACATATGTGTTTTAACAAAAAAAACACATTGATTTTTTTTTTATCTATGATGTCTAGGGCCCACATGTCATAACCGGCGTGTATGGAGGCACCACGCCCGTGCCTCCCCGGCCTGCTGCTCGCGCTCGCTGGATGGAACGCCTCGGCCGCGGGCGCACGCTGCGCGTGTGAAAGGTCCTAATGGCTAGAGGGGGGTGAATAGTCTAATCAAAATTTCTACAATAACACTTAACAAAATAGTTAGACAAATATGAGGCGAAGCAAGTATTGCGCTAACCTACTCAAAATGCAAGCCACCTACCACAATTCTAGTTTAGATAGTGTCGATTCACACAAGAGGTATGACACTACCCTATGTTAGTGTGATCTCAAAGGCTAACTAAAGAGCCACACCAATCAAGCAAGCAAACTCTCACAACTAGTTACACTAAAGAGCTTGTCAACTAGTTTGCGAAAATGTAAAGAGAGTGATCAAGATAGTTATACCGCCGTGTAGAGGAGTGAACCAATCAATCACAAGGATGAATAACAATGAAGATCAATCACTTCGGAATCAAAGGACGAACACAATGATTTTTACCGAGGTTCACTTACTTGTCGGCAAGCTACTCCTCGTTGTGGCGATTCACTCACTTGGAGGTTCACGCGCTAATTTGCTTCACACGCCAAACCCTCAATAGGGTGCCGCACAACCAACACAAGATGAGGATCACACAAGCCACGAGCAATTCACTAGAGTACCTTTTGGCGTTCCGCCGGGAAAAGGTCAAGAACCCCTCACAATTACCACGATCGGAGCCAGAGACAATCACCACCCTCCGCTCAACGATCCTCGTTGCTCCAAGCCGTCTAGGTGGCGGCAACCACCAAGAGTAACAAACGAAATCCACAGCGAAACACGAACACCAAGTGCCTCTAGATGCAAACACCCAAGCAATGCACTTGGATTACTCTTAATCTCACTATGATGATAAATCAATGATGGAGATGAGTGGGAGGACTTTGGCTAGGCTCACAAAGTTGCTATGTCAATGAAAATGGCCAAAGATATGAGCCACAGCCGGCCATGGGGCTTAAATAGAAGCCCCCACGAAATAGAGCCGTTGTACCTCTTCACTGGGCACACTGCGCTTTGACCGAACGCTCCGGTCTAACTGACCGGACCCTGGACTCAGCGTCCGGTCCACTGATGGATGCCACGTGTCACCAGCTTCAAATGTTGTTCGTCAGTTTTCAATGGCTATGAAGCTGATCGGACGCTCCGGCAAAACTGACCAGACGTTGGAGCCTCAGCGTCCGGTCGAGTACAGTAAGGGTCAAAAACCGGTTTTCCTCGACCGGACGCGTCCGGTCCACCTCGACCGGACACAACCCAGCGTTCGGTGGTAAACCCTAGCCTCTGTACCATCAGTCAACATGACCAGACGCAGGCAGTCAGCGTCCGGTGCTTTTGGATCCAGCGTCCGGTCACTTGACCGACGTTGGCATCTCCTCTGTTTTCACTTCTAACTTCTTCACCCTTGCTCCAATGTGCCAACCACCAAGTGTATTACCTTATGCACATGTGTTAGCATATTTTCACAAATATGATCAAGGGTGTTAGCATTCCACTAGATCCTAAATGCACATGCAATGAGTTAGAGCATCTAGTGGCACTTTGATAACCGTATTCCGATACGAGTTTCACCCCTCTTAATAGTATGGCTATCAAACCTAAATGTGATCACACTCTCTAAGTGTCTTGATCACAAAAACAAAATAGCTCCTTTGATTTATATCTTTGCCTTGAGCTTTTTGTTTTTCTCTTTCTTCTTTTCAAGTTTAAGCCCTTGATCATCGCCATGCTATCACCATTGTCATGCTATGATCTTCATAAGCTTATCTACTTGAAGTGTGCTACCTATCTTATGATCACTTGATAAACTAGGTTAGCACTTAGGGTTTCATTAATTCACCAAAACCAAACTAGAGCTTTCAATCTCCCCCTTTTTGGTAATTGATGACAACCCTTATACAAAGATATGAATTGAAATTCAATTGAATCCATGTTGCTTGCCTAAGCATATTTACCATTTGTAAAAGGATATGGACAAGTTTTATGAACCCTAAATGGTAGCAATTGCTCCCCCTACATATGTGCTAAGAGTTTGGATTATAGCTTGCACATATGCTTAGATAGGAAATGTATGAGTCAATGTCTACCATATGATGCTAAGGTATAAAAGATGGACCTTTGAAGCGTGATACCAATCGGAGTGCACCAATATACCATTCTTAGCACCATGGTTAGCTCAATATCACTTAGAAACATATTTTAAAAAGATACCACTTGTAAAGACTTACTTGAAAATGAAAGTTATCTAGTGATTTCATTTCATCATTCAATCTTACAACTAACATTCATCATACAAGCATGGATGTGTAAGTTTAATACTTGTGCCATGCAAGCAAACATATAAAATGCACATTGAAATGCACCATATAAGTTCATGAGCTTGCTCCCCCTACTTGTGTGCTCAAAATTTTAGTTGATCCCTTTCCTTTTTCATATCTCTCCCCTATCTTTATTTCTCTCCCCCCTATTTTTGTTTCTCTCCCTCTTTGTCATCAATGACCATAAAGGTTCTAAATGTAGATAGATTGTCAATGTCAATCAATGGGGTGAGGACCATTTTCTTGAATTTGGTCTAGTCTAGATCATTTACTAAAGATATTTAACTCGGTTTGATCCAAGGACAAGCTTCTTCACACCTCCAAATAAGGGTTATCTTATACCATGTTGAGTTAAACACTTAGAGCTCATATTCTAGATTAAACATTAGGTTTACACGCCTATAAACATGTTATATGCCATCACTAGATCAAGTCAAACATAGAAACAATAGTGATACCATATAGACATTAAAATCATTTGATTTTCATGAATGAGCCTAAAATAGAACCATTTGAAAGTTCCTAATAGGATTGAAAATATGACTAGATGCACTAAACATATCCTTAGCAAGGATGTATGTCATGCCAATCAACTTTTACCTTGGGATGCTCGAAGGAGAGGCATGTCATATTGGTGGGGGTGCATCAACACATATTTGAGAAATCCAATATGTTCAACTCATTCCTTAGCTTGCAAAACCTTTTCTTATCCAATAGCTTGGTGAATATATCGGTAAGTTGATCTTCGGTGCCTATACTCTCAATGCAAATGTCCCCTTTTTGTTGATGATTTCTTATGAAATGGTGGCGGACATCAATGTGCTTTGTTCTTGCATGTTGAACCAGATTGTTTGTCAACTTGATTGCACTCTCATTGTCACATAGCAATGGCACTTTCTTAAACTTGATTCCAAAATCACTCAAAGTGGCTTTCATCCAAAGTATTTGTGCACAACAACTACTGGCGGATATGTATTCGGTTTCGGCGGTTGATAATGCAACACTATTTTGCTTCTTTGATGACCATGAAATAAGTGATCTCCCCAACAATTGATATGTGCCCGAGGTGCTCTTCCTTTCTACCTTGCATCCTGCATAATCCAAGTCGGAGTAACCAACTAGCTCAAACTTTGCTCCTTTGGGATACCACAAATCAACATTTGGTGTATGCTTCAAGTACCTCAAAATTCTCTTTGTAGCCTTCAAATGACTTTCTCTTGGTGAGGCTTGAAATCTTACACATATGCATACACTAAACATGACATTCAGCCTTGATGTGGTCACATAGAGTAGGCTTCTAATCATAAACTGATGTAACTTTTGATCTACCATGTTTCCACTTGCATCACTATCTAAGTTGCCATTGGTTCCCATTGGTGTGCTAATGACTTTGCTATCAATCATGCCAAACTTCTTGATCATGTCCTTGATGTACTTGCCTTGACTTACAAATGTACCATTTTTCAATTGCTTGATTTGAAGACCAAGGAAGTAACTCAACTCTTTAATCATGGACATCTCAAACTTATTAGCCATCATCTTTCCAAACTCATCACAAAATTCTTGATTGGTTGATCCAAATATGATGTCATCAATATAGATTTGCAATATAAATAGATCTTTTCCAATCTTCTTGATGAAAATAGTGGTGTCAACCTTGCCCATGGTGAACCCTTTAGAGAGGAGGAAGTCCCTCAATCTCTCATACCATGCTCTAGGTGCTTGCTTCAAGCCATACAATACCTTCTTCAACCTATACACATGGTTGGGCTTCTTATCATCTTCAAAACCGGGAGGTTGCTCAACATATACTTCTTCATTGATATAACCATTGAGAAATGCACTCTTAACATCCATTTGATAAAGCTTGATGTTGTGGGCACAAGCATAGGCTAGCAAGATTCTTATTGCTTCCAAACTAGCAACCAGGGCATATGTTTCTCCAAAGTCAAGACCTTTAACTTATGTATAGCCTTGTGCTACTAATCTTGCTTTGTTCCTTACTACTATCCCATCTTGATCTTGCTTATTTCTAAAAACCCATTTGGTTCCAATCACATTGTGTCCCTTTGGTCTTTCTACCAACTCTCATACTTGATTTCTTATGAAGTTGTTAAGCTCTTCATGCATAGCATTCACCCAATCAACATCCTTCAAAGCTTCATCTATCTTTTTTGGTTCAATGGATGACACAAATGAGAAGTGTTCATAAAATGATGCCAATCTTGATCTTGTTTGTACACCTCTTAAAATATCTCCAATGATTGTATCCAAAGAATGATCTCTTGCAATACTTGTTGGTTGGAGGATTGGAACTTGATTGCTTGCACTTGCTAGATCATTGGGTTAAGATGATGTACTAGCCACTTGATCTTGATCAATATTATGAGAGTCACTTGCACTAGCTTGATTTGTATCATCTTGCACATTTGAGTTAAAGAGCACTTGCACTTGATCATCTTCATCATCATTCACTTGCCTAGGCCTTAATTCACCAATATCTATATTCTTTATGGCATTTAAAAGTTGAATGCCTCTAACATCTTCTAAGTTCTTATTTCCTACTTGTGAACCCTTGGTTTCATCAAATTCAACATCATGAACTTCCTCAAGAGTATCACTATCCAAATTCCAAACTCTATATGCTTTGCTTGTGGTGGAGTAACCAAGTAGGAATCCTTCATCATATTTCTTGTCAAACTTGTCCAATCTAGTACCTTTCTTCAAGATATAGCATTTGTAACCAAAGACCTAAAAATATGTAATATTGGGCTTTCTACCATTCAAGAGCTCATATGGTGTCTTCTCTTTCAATCGGTGACAATAGAGGTGGTTGCTATAATAGCAAGCCGTGTTGATAGCTTTGGCTCAAAAGGATTGACTCACATTGTACTCACTAAGCATAGACCTTGCCATATCAATAAGTATTTTATTCTTCCTCTCAACAAGGCCATTTGATTGGGGTGTGTACTTGGCCGAGAATTGATGCCTAATTCTAAAATCATCACATAATTCATCAATTCTAAAATTCTTAAACTCACTACCATTGTTACTTCTAACTCTCTTGATGGTTGTTTCAAACTCATTGTGAATGCCTTTGACAAATGATTTGAATATTGCAAATACATCACTTTTGTCTACTAGAAAAAATACCCATGTGTATCTAGTGTAGTCATCCACTATCACAAATCCATATTTATTTCCACCGATACTAGTGTATTGTGTTGACCAAAACAAATTTATATGTAATAACTCAAATGCTTTACTAGTGCTCATCATGCTTTTCTTAGGATGGGTGTTTCCAACTTGTTTACCAGCTTGACAAGAGCTACAAAGCTTATCCTTTTCAAACACAACATCTTTCAAGCCTTTACTAAGTCATGCTTAATCAATCTATTCAATTGTTTCATTCCAACATAACCAAGCCTTCTATGCCACAACCAACCCATGCTAGACTTAGTGAACAAGCATGTAAATAATTTAGCTTCACTAGCATTGAAATCAACCAAGTATAGATTCTCATATCTAAAGCCTTTGAAGATCAAGTTAGAGCCATCTACACTTATGATCTCTATATTATCTACTCCAAATATGCATTTGAATCTAAGATCACACAATTGAGCCACAGATAGCAAATTAAAGTTCAAGCTCTCTATTAGCAACACATTAGAAATGCTCAAGTCATTGGATATTGTAATCTTACCAAGCCCTTTGACTTTGCCTTTGCCATTGTCACCAAATATGATACTATCATAGCCATCATTGCCATTGGTGTTGATTGAGTTGAACATTTTTGCATCACCAGTCATGTATTAAGTGCACCCACTATCAAGAACTCAATGCTTTCCTCCGGCTTTGTAATTGACCTACAAAAGAAGATCAATTCTTTTTAGGTACCAAAATTTGCTTGGGTCCTTGAAGGTTAGTTACTAAGCTCTTTGGTACCCAAATGACTTTCTTCTTTGAGCCCATCCATGGTTTGCCAATGAACTTAGCCTTTACACCATTTGTACTCTTAGTAAGCATATAGCATGAATCAAGCTTAATGGAGGATACATTAGCATTTTTGCTCTTGTTTTTGCATTCTTGCTTTTTGTGACCCACTTGCTTGCAACTAGTGCAAAACCGACCATTGTTCTTTACAAAACTAGTCTTGTGAGGAGCAAAGGCCGCTTTGCCTTTCTTAGGGGTATAGCCCAATCTTTCTTTGTAGAGAGAAGCTCTTTGGCTACCTAAGTACATAAGCAAGCGGTCCTCACCACCATAAGCCTTAGCTAAGGTGTGAGTGAGCTTAGTGACCTCCTTCTTGAGGTTCTCATTCTCAACCGCTAGTGAGGTGTCACGAGTGAGACCATCACTACTAGATGAGGTAGAAGTGGAAGTGCTATAAGAAGGGTTAGTAGTAGCAACAATGATAGGCATAGATAGTGATGTATCAATTATATCACAAGTTAAACCTACATTGCAAGTTTTAACATACTTCTTTTTATTTTGCTCATCAAGCAAAAAGGAATGAGCCTTTTCAAGCTTTTGTGAGCTTTGCCAAGCTTCTCATTGGCTTCCTCTAGCCTCTCATAAGATGCATTGAGCTCATCAAAGACTTGCTTAAGGGCTTTTAGTTCCTTACGCAAGCTTTTGCATTCCCTTCTCTTGATATCAAAGTGTTCTCTAGCATCTTCTAGCATGTTAAATAATTCATCCTTAGTAGGTTCATCATCATCACTATCACTATCATTTTCCTTTTCATGTTCATTATTATTAATATGTTCTTCATCACTTTCATCATCATAATATTATACCTTAGTGACCTTAGCCATGAAGCATAATGAAGATTCAAAGAGAGAAGGCTTCTCATTGATAGCAATACTTGCAAGAACCTTCTTCTTGATGGTCTTGTGATCATCACTATCATCATCATTATCACTTGAGGAAGCATCACTATCCCAAGTGATTACATATGAACCACCCTTCTTCTTCTTGAAGGCCATCTTGTCCTTCTTCTCTTTCTTTTCCTTCTTGTCCTTCTTCTTGTTCTTTTTATTGTCATCATCATTGTCACTATTGTATGGGCATTGAGCAACAAGATAATCTTTGCTTTCACACTTGAAGCACCTTCTTGACTCTTCTTTGTTCTTGGATGAAGACTTCTTTCTTCTAGCATGATAGCCCTTCTTTACCATGAACTTGCCAAATCTCTTGACAAATAGAGCCATCTTCTCATCATCATCATCATCCCATGATTCATCTTCTTCACTTGATGTATCTTGCTTTGCTTTGCCCTTGGATGATGTGGCTTTGAATGCCACACTCTTCTTCTCATCCTTCTTCTCATCTTTCTTTTCCTTCTTTTCTTCCTTCTCATCTTCATCTCTATATGTATCATCGGTCATGATGTCTCCCAATACTTGGTTTAGTGTCATGGTGTCCAAACCGCTTCTCACTAGAATGGTGACCAATGTATCAAATCTTGAAGGCAAGCATCTCAAGAACTTGTGAGAGAAGTCCTTGTCCTTCACCTCTTCTCCAAGTGCTTTGAGATCATTGATAAGCACTTGAAGCCTATAGAACATCTTTGGCACACTCTTATCATCCTTCATCTTGAAGCTTACAAACTTCTCTTTGAGAATGTATGCCTTTGCACCCTTCACGGCTTGAGTGCCCTCAAATGATTCTTCCAACTTCTTCCAAGCTTCATGAGCCATCTCAATATTCTTGATTTGCTCAAATGTTCTCTCATCAATTGCATTATGAATAGCACTTAGAGCAATATCATTGTTTTGGAAAAGTACTTCTTCGGCCGCGATGGGATTCTCCGGATCACCAATCTCAATTTTGGTTTCTACCACCTTCCACACCTTTCTATTGATTGACTTGATATGTGTGGTCATCTTTGACTTTCAATAAGGATAATTTGTGTCATTAAATTGGAGTGGCTTCTTGGTGTTATTGATTTGAGCTATTTTAACACCGAAGGTTGTTAAACCTCAAATAACGGTGACCTTGGCTCTGATATCACTTAAAAGGTCCTAATGGCTAGAGGGGGGTGAATAGCCTAATAAAAATTTCTACAACAATACTTAACAAAATAGTTAGATAATTATGAGGTGAAGCAAGTGTTGCGCTAGCCTACTCAAAATGCAAGCCACCTACCACAATAGTGTCAATTCACACAAGAGGTATGACACTATCCTATGTTAGTGTGCTCTCAAAGGCTAACTAAAAAGCTACACCAACTAAGCAAGCAAGCTCTCACAACTAGTTATACTAAAGAGCTTGTCAACTAGTTTGTGAAAATGTAAAGAGAGTGATCAAGATAGTTATACTGCCGTGTAGAGAAGTGAACCAATCAATCACAAGGATGAATAACAATGAAGATCAATCACTTCAGAATCAAATGATGAACACAATGATTTTTACCGAGGTTCACTTGCTTGCCGGCAAGCTACTCCTTGTTGTGGCGATTCACTCACTTGGAGGTTCACGCGCTAATTTGCTTCACACGCCAAACCCTCAATAGGGTGCCGCACAACCAACACAAGATGAGGATCACATAAGCCACGAGCAATTCACTAGAGTACCTTTTGGCGCCCTGTCGGGGAAAGGTTAAGAACCCCTCACAATCATCACAATCAGAGCCGGAGACAATCACCACCCTCCACTCAACGATCCTCGCTGCTCCAAGCCGTCTAGGTGGTGGCAACCACTAAGAGTAATAAGCGAAATCCACAGCGAAACATGAACACCAAGTGCCTCTAGATGCAAACACTCAAGCAATGCACTTGGATTACTCCCAATCTTACTATGATGATGAATCAATGATGGAGATGAGTGGGAGGACTTTGGCTAGGCTCACAAGGTTGCTATGTCAATAAAAATGGCCAAAGATATAAGCCGCAGTCGGCCATGGGGCTTAAATAGAAGCCCCCATGAAATAGAGCCGTTGTACCCCTTCACTGGGCACACTACGCTCTGACTGGATGCTCCGGTCCAACTGACCGGACCCTGGACTCAGCGTCTGGTCCACTGATGGACACCACGTGTCACTAGCTTCAAATGCTGTTTGTCAGTTTTCAATGGCTATGAAGCTGACCGGACGCTCCGGTAAAACTGATCGGACGCTAGAGCCTCAGCGTTCGGTTGAGTACAGTAAGGGTCAAAAACCAGTTTTCCTCGACCGGACGCGTCCGGTCCACCTCGACTGGACACAGCCTAGCGTCCGGTGGTAAACCCTAGCCTCTGTACCACTAGTCAACATGACCGGACGCAGGCAGTCAGCGTCCGGTACTTTTGGATCCAACGTTCGATCACTTGACCGACGCTGGCATCTCCTCTGTTTTCACTTCTAACTTCTTCACCCTTGCTCCAATATGCCAACCACCAAGTGTATCACCTTATGCACATGTGTTAGCATATTTTCATAAATATGATCAAGGGTGTTAGCATTCCACTAGATCCTAAATGCACATGCAATGAGTTAGAGCATCTAGTGGCACTTTGATAACCGTATTTCGATATGAGTTTCACCCCTCTTAATAGTATGGCTATCAAACCTAAATATGATCACACTCTCTAAGTGTCTTGATCACAAAAACAAAATAGCTCCTTTGGTTTATACCTTTGCCTTGAGCTTTTTATTTTTCTCTTTCTTCTTTTCAAGTTTAAGCCCTTGATCATCGCCATGCCATCACCATTGTCATGCTATGATCTTCATAAGCTTCTCTATTTAAAGTGTGCTACCTATCTCATGATCACTTGATAAACTAGGTTAGCACTTAGGGTTTCATCAATTCACCAAAACCAAACTAGAGCTTTTAGCGTGACCATATATGACGTCTAGGGCCCGCGTCAGCGATGGCAATGGCAGTGGTGGCAGCGAATCTGGCTCTAGGTAGGCCTCTCCTCCTCCTCCTCCGTGATCTGTGATTTGTCTTTCTGTAGAAAAAAATTATTTCTTGTGATCTGTGATCTATGATCTATGATCTGTGAATCTGTGATCTTGTGATTTGTGATTGTCTAGAGATAGAAGAAGGCTGAAGGCTTGGAGGTAGAAGAAGGGTGGAGGCTGCTGGATCTTAATCCTATGTTGCAAAAAAATTATGTGTTGAAACTATATAAAACATATGATTGTGTAGTAGATAGACATAAGAAACATCATCAAAAATAGTATTACGCATTGCATGGTTGTGTCATACTTATATCTATATGTCGTAGCACTCAAAAAGTGTGACATGATGCAGTAAGAAAGCCCAAATACATTTGCTAGCCATCCATTCTATCATAGAAGTACAACTTATATGTCAATGATGCAAAGATTAAGTCAAACAACCTACAACACGCTACATCGCACATATGACATATACACACTATACAAACTTGTTTCATTATTCTTTCCTAGTGGACACACTCTCTTTCCCTGCTTTCCTCCCATTTAACGAATTGGGAGTTTTACTAAAGACACGTGGTGTTGTTCGTCTGATAGTTTCTGCGGCTGATAAGTCGGTTAAAACTGATTTGGTGTGAGAGAAAAATATTGTTCCATGGCTAATAAGTCAGGCTAATAAATTCAAACAAATAGAGTATAAGAAATAACTATAACTATATATACGTAAGTTCAAGAAAAAAAACTATAGAGGCACGAATCAAAGCCAGACGCACCAAATTATAGATGACTTTATTAGTCTTCCTAGTAATCTTAGGCCAGCCTATAATACCCTGGTGTTACGATCTTGTTTAGCATCATGATTTAGACCTAAGTAAAATTTTTGAAACGAGTTTCTCGGAATTTTTTGATTTAAAATATACTTGATACGATAAGCGAATCTCGTGTGACTTAGTTTTGTGGACTAAAATAAACGTCCAAGTTAAATTGCTTAGTGCGCAAAGATATTTAGGAATATCGAACGACGATTCTAGCGAACGATTTGTTCTGTTAGATTAAGCATGAAAAACAACTTTTATAAATAAAATAAAATCCATTAATAAATAGAACGATATATATATATACTCATAGGTTTATTTTGTTAAGCACGAACTAATGAGAAAGAGAGCGCATCAGCTTTGTTTATTTTTCTGACGTACAGCGTACTCGTTGCATGGCAATTACTCATTGTCTCGTTTTTATCGTGGCTCTGCATTTCTCTGCATTGCAAAGCCTCCCATCCAATAGCATCTGAACTGCTCCACTACGCTGAGCATCTGAAAATGAGCATCTGGTTTTGCTCTCTGCCCACGCTGCATCCTCTCATGTCCCTATACGCGCGCTGGCGTGCCGCTGCCGGCCACGCTACGCTGAGTAGCCACTGCCTTCGTTGTTCCGTCGAAATTATGATCTTGTCATGGCGTCGTCGTCTGCCTTTGCTTGTCTCTGCTTCTCTTTTTCACTCTACCAGACAAGCAGGTCAGGGCCATTACCGCCTGAGCCAAAGCACGCACGCAAGCACCTTGTCGCGTACGGCGTGGCCCGCTGCCGTCGGGGCACTCCAAGCCGGCCGAGCCTCGCACTGCTTCCCTTCCCTATCTTTTTCTGCTGTCAAGTAGGTGGCGTCCCAGCTCCAGTCCGCCGAGCCGCATCGCCTCGCTTCTCCTCGCACCGACGCCTATGGCAGAACCGCCTAATCTAATGCCTTCCAGGAGCGCTCGTCTTCTATTAGACACTAAGCACTCAAGGGAGAACACTAAATTACATAGTTCCGTCGGGCACACCCTAGGGGAGAACTCGAAAATCTATATTTTTGCCATCAGGATCACAAATGAGAGAATAAAGCTTACATCATTCTTAATCATTTCTTACATCACTTTTAATACAACATCAGAGTATAATATTTATTATTATAACAACAGAATTTAATCATATTATCAGAGTTATGAACAATTTAATTTAACAGCGGAATATAAACATGTGATCAGAATTACAGCGGAAATAAGTACATATTCATGACATGATGAAGTATTGATATATATAAACTACGACAACAGATTATGAAACTTTCTTTTATAAAAGCTTTTGGTGAGAGTTATAAATAACAACTACGATCGCAGCGTAAAGGAAATCCTCGCCGAGCCCACTAGGAGGAATCCACACACAATGGTCAGCGTTAGCATCCACCTTTCACCTGCAACAGGGGAAATAAAACCCTGAGTACTCAATTATACTCAGCAAGACTTACTCGACAGGAGAAAAGAAAAGACTCCAAGGATATGCAAGGCTATCTGGCTTATGGGTTCATTTTGCAGGAAACATTACTAAGCGTGCGTCCTTATATTCGATTTTTATTAACAGTCACATTGGTCCATTAACTAACCCTTCTATGTAAGCACATGTGCTACTTTCAAGCAGGTGGTAAGTAATCAGATTTCCTTTTTCCATTTTTCATCTTTCATCTTTTAGTTCTTACTACGATGTTAAATCGTAGACAAGCCATACCAGATTTCCTGGTGATTCGCGAATCGATGCCCCCAACTAGATATCCCGAAAACACATGCCCCGCTTGTACCCCAGGCACAAGTAGGACTAACCCATCACTCTCCTGTCCTAGGTGTCTAGGTCTCCATCCAAACTAGGACTCCAAGCCTCCGCCCCTGAGTCCCGGACTTAGTGCGGTGCAAGGACCTCCTCCACCAAAATAAAACCCTGACAAATAGTCCAGAAAGAGCTGGATCCACGATAAGAGAGCAACAAGTCTTCCAAGCACCCATACCCAAGTATGTGCTCGGGATAATAAATATGTGACTTGCCTAGAGCCTTATGCAATGACCGGTCCTTAATTGACACAGACAGAGAAAGCAGTGTAACCAAGCCATGCCCCGCGTCCACGGCGACACAACCTCTTACACCCACCAATACCCAAACCATATCCCTGCTCGGTCACCATTTTTCCTTTCCATCATTTATATTTTCCAAGTGATAATAATTCGGTAATATATTTCCTATCTCTCGCGAGTGATAGACAATCACTTGACTTCTATCGGAGTCCTGTAGCATCGCAATCTACATGATCATGTCATACTAGTAAGACTCATAGGATAAAGCTATATATATGCAAGTGGGTTTCATTCAACTCCTTAAAACTTAATGCACAAATATAATTTAAACTGTAGAAAAGTAGGGGTTATACACCGGGGCTTGCCTGGGTAAGATATAACCAAAAGTTAGCATTCCATTTCCATGACATGATCACCATAGCATCATCTTTTAGCTACTCTAGTTGATCCCACGATCCCTCATCGTTCCTCCGTCGGCGTCCTCGGCAAACTCTTGCTGGTAGTTCAGGATCTCGGGTATGGCCTCGAACTCATGGTACTGGCCTCCAACGTCCTCATTCTCTGGCTCGTTCACTCCGTCAGTTAAAAGCACGCAACGATCGAAACAGGCAAACAAACACAAATAAATATTCACATAAATTCAAATGAGCTCTAAAAATCGTGAAATTTATATGAGAGATAGAGTTTGATTTTAGATGAATTTAAGAAGAAGAATCGATGGAATCGGATTTGGCATTTGGTTGTGCGAGGTGGCCGCAATTTAATCACGTGGAAAAAGACTAATGCATGATTAGAAAATATTCTTTGGTCTTCATGTGGGTGTTAGGCATGGTTCTTTTGCATGTGTTGTTGCTCAGGGCCCATGTGTCATATACACATGCATGGGATGGGAGAGAGAGAAAGCTACGAGCGTTCTTCTTGCTTCATGCATGAACGCCATGGCTGAGCTCGTGGAGCTTGTGGGCAACTCGGGTTGGAAGGAGAGGAGCAAGGAGAAGGTCACAGGGAAGAGAGGAGAGCGAGGGGATGCTCATGAGCTGCTCACCTCGCCCGACGAGTAAAGGTCAACTCCGACCCGCATGCAGCTTGCAGACAAAGCAAGAAAGTCGAGAGAGTGAGAAGAGAGCTGGAGCTATGGAGAGCAGAGGCTCGGCTACTTGGTGTATCCTTTTTAAAGGCAGGAGACGCGGGGATGGAATTAAGCAAGAGGAAGATAAGGAGGACGGTGAGATGGTTAGGCATGGCTACTGTGAATAAACTGGAGAAGCGTAGGCGCGACAGCGACTCGTCGTAAGGTTAGTGGCAAACTAGCTTGCTTAAAGGTAATAAAGCGCTGCTTGTGCACGACGTGATGCTTGGATGAACAGTGTTTTCTATGGTGAATAGTGTTTTCCACAGTGCTGCGACTGACATGCAAGATGTGCAAGGCGCAGTGAACCGTGTTTAGATTTTAGGCGATGGACTTGAGTGGTCTTTGGTCTTTCGACGTGTCAACTAGGCTAGTTGATTCATGATGGACTTGGACTCGAGTGTGTCCTTGTCATGCCAACGGGGCTGATCAATAATAAAGAGTGTATGTGTGCTAATTAAATTAAGAAGGGAGAAGGAGAAAATCATTCACAGACTAGCTCAAGACGAACAAGCAAGGAGACGCGTGCGGGCTCAGTTACTTCTTAAACACGATGCTAGGACGACCAGGCCCAACGTGGTCGGCTGGGCATGCCGGTTGGCACGGACAAGACCATGGCCACAGAGACAAGCAGGGCAGGCAATTAGAGAAACAGAGACAAACAGTGAGGGAGGGAAAACAAGGAGCGGCTTGGCAAATGTAGCACAGAAGTAATCAAGTCAGAGAGAGAAACAAAGCAAAAGCCAGGGAGCATGGATGCAGATGGATGAGGAGACTTTGCAATGCAGTGAATTGCAGGGCCACGATGAGAACGAGACAGTGATCAAAAGTAATGCCAGGTGAGTACGTTGCACGCCGGAAAAATAAACGAAGCTGGTGCGCTCTCTTTCTTGTTAGTTCGTGCTTAACAAAATAAACCCATGAGTTTATATATATGTATCGTTCTATTTATTAATGGATTTTATTTTATTTATAAAAGTTGATTTTCATGCTTAATCTAACCGAACAAACTGTTTGTTAGAATCGTCGTCGGACATTCCTAAATATTTCTACGCACTGAGTAATTTTACTTGGGCGTTTATTTGAGTCCATGAAACTAAGTCACACATGATTCGCTTATCGCCTCAAGTACATTTTAAATTAAAAATCTGAGAAACTCGTTTCAGAATTTTTTCTTAGGCCTAAATCGCGGTGCTAAACGAACTCGTAACACCAGGGGTGTTATAGCGCCCTCCCCATCTTCCCTGTCGTGCCGCCCTGGTCCACGCTGGACCACGCCCCTCGGCGCTGCCCCTCCCGTGTGTTGCCTCGCCGTCGTCCGCTCCAGCACCTGCTCCTTCGCCCTCCACTCCGTCGTTGTGCCGCGCCACCGCTGTGGCCACGTGCCGCCGCGCCTCACGCCCGCATCGCCTAGAGCCGCCTGGCCAGCGCCGCTACGCACCGAGGTTGTCGTGCCGCATCCTACAGCGCATCCGTGGCCACGCTATCCATCACCCACCCGCGTTGCCCATGTCGCTCCACCTCCGGCCTTGCAGCACCACCGCCGCAGTCCGTGCCGGTACGACTTCGTTGCTGCGACCGTTTGCCTCGAGCCATGCGTAGCTCCGCCTCGCCAGCTACCACACCAACCACGCTGAGCTGCTCAGCTCTACAGCTGCCCACTCCTCGCTCTTCTCCTTCCTCCTCTGTTCGTGCATAGAGAGAAGTGTGCCTCGTCGATCTCCTTCCTCGAGCTGCAATAGACCAAGTTAGATAGTCCACATACATCCCCTACCTCCCCATGCCCTTCGATTTGGAAGTCGTGGTTGAAATCGTTGGATGCCAAAGCTCTAGAGAGCTACCTTGGCGGACGAGCGTGAGGAGCACGAACGCTCCTGTATTTCTCCCTCCCACTCTGTTTGTTCCTTAACCAATAGCAACAGCTAGCTCCTCCACTCTCTTCTCTCTGGGCCCACAGAAGTGCACCACGATAAAGCCAAGGCCACAGCTCCCCTCACGAACAGCTGTGGCCATGAGCCACTAATCCACTCTATTCATTTGTTTATTCTTTTTTTTCTTTCTAATAAACCAACAGCAGCACATGGCCACTAATCACATTTCATTTTCTCTCCTCGTGATTATTAGCGGCCACCTTGCACAATTAATATCTCCGCCATGCTAACTCCGATTCCGTCACTTCTTCTTCCTAAATTCATCTAAAATTGATCCCTACCTATCCATAAAGTTTTATAATTTTTGGAATGCATTTGAATTTATGTGAATATTTATTTGTGTCTGTTTGCCAAGTACCGTGAGTTTGATGCCGAGGATCTGAACTACCAGTAGGAGTTTGTCGGGGACGCCGATGGAGGGACATCGATGGATCGTGGAGTCATTGGGAGTTGCTGGAGAAATGGTACTTTTGGAGGCGTGACTGGATTTCTAAGAATTTGGGCTATCATTGATTATTTACATTTATGCATTTGCATCAAGACATATCATAATAGGAACGACGGTGGATTGATGATATCAACTGGAGTAGATGAAAAGATGGTGCCAAGGATCGTGACGCCAAGATGGAATGTTAACTTTTGGTTATATTTTGCCCAGGCAAGCCCCGGTGCATAACCACTACTTTTTTGCACTTCAAATTATATTCATGCATTAAGTTTTAAGAAGTTGAATGAAACCCACATGTATATATATCTTTATCCCATGAGTCTTACTAGTATGATAAGATCATGTAGATTGCTATGCTACAGGACTCTGGTAGAAGTTGAGTGATTGCCTATCACTCACGAGATATAGGAAATATATTACTGTATTATTATCACTTGGAAAATATAAATGGTGGAAAGAAAAATAATGATCGAGTAGGGATATGGTTTGAGTATTGGTGGGTGTAAGAGGTTGTGTCACCGTAGACGTGGGGCATAGCTTGGTTACACTGCTTTCCCTGTCTGTGTCGGTTAAGGGCCGACCATTGCATAAGATGCTAGGCAAGTCACAGACTTATTATCCCGAGCATATACTTGGATATGGGAGCTTGGAAGACTTGTTGCTCTCTTATCGTGGATTTGGCTCTTTTTGGACCGACTGTCAGGATGGTTTTTGGGTTATAAGGTCCTTGCACCGCACTAAGTCCGGGACTCAGGGGCGGGGGCTTGGAGTCCCAGTTAGAATGAGGACCTAGACACCCAGGACAGGAGGGTGATGGGTTCGTCCTGCTTGTGCCTTGGGTACAAGCGGGGTGTGTGTTTTTGGGTATCCAGCTGGGGACATTGATTCGCGAATCACTAGCGTTCCGGTATGACTTGTCTTAACTCTAGCACCGTAGTAAGAACTAAAAGATGAAAGATGGAATGAAAAAGGAAATCTGATTGCTTACCACCTGCTTGAAAGTAGCATAGGTGCTTAGATAGAATGATTAGTTAATGAATCAATACGTCTATTAATAAAAATCGAATATAAGGACGCACAATTAATAATGCTTCGTGGAGATGCAATAAACCCACAAGCCAGATAGCCTTGCATATCTTTGGAGTCTTTTCTTTTCTCCTGTGGGGTAAGTCTTGCTGAGTATAATTGAATACTCAGTGTTTTATTCTCTCTGTTGTAGATGACAGGTGGAGGCTAGAGTTGACCTTTGTGTGTGAGATTCCTCTTGGAGGGCTCAGAGATGATTTTCTTTACGCTGCGATCGTAGTTTTTATTTGTAACTCTCACCAAATGTTTTTTATAAATGAAAGTTTTATAATCCGTTGTTATAGTTTACATATCAATGCTTTATCATGTCATGATTAGATAATTATTTTCGCTGTAATTCTGATCACATGTTTTATATTCCGCTGTTAAATTAAATTGTTCATAACTCTGATAACATGTTCATGTTTCGCTATTATAAATAATAAATATTATACTTAGATAATATGATTACATTCCGCTGTTATACAATTACTATTATACTCTGATGCGGTATTAAAAGTGATGTAAGAAATTGTTAAGATTGATGTAAACTTTATTTTCTCATTTGTGATCCTGATGGCAAAAATGTGGATTTTTGGGTTCTCCCTGTGGTGTGCCCGACGGAACCGAGTAATTTAGTGTGCTCCTTTGGGTGTTTGGTGTCTAACGGAAGACGAGCAGTCCTGAGAGACATTAGATTAGGCACTTCTGCCACACAGCCTCAATAGGAGTTTCATAGGCATTAAATAAGCTAGTATGGCATAGTTTAAATGAGGAGAGAGATGAAAATAGTTTTATGGGATGAAATGAATTTCATGGGGAATTGAGAACGAAATTTGTTTACACTGTTTTCAACATCAGGGAATTTTAAGAACAGAGCTATAAAACTTTCACGGAGACTAGCCTTATTAATCTTTAGATGGCTTAAATAATCCTTCTCCTTCAAAGCTTCCAAAATCAATGGCATCGTATAAAGACCGAATGGTCAAGAAGAGGTACTGGATCAGGCTCTAGAAATTTTGAAACAATAATATTGGTGTATATGATTTTCTACTAACCCCCCAATACGATGGTGGCACCTAAGACTACACAAAGCACACCAGTGAGTCTTTTTTTTGAACTGTACTAGTGAGTCTTTACTCTGTAGGGCGATCAAGAAGTCATCGTATTGAATCTACCGACCTTTACCCCCAAAGCACTACACACGTCACAAGATCTACCGTCCTAGACCTAGAAAGAAACACATATGAAACGATAAAAGAATATAGATGATTAAATCGTTTGGTACAACACAGCCTATAGATTCAACACCTTCAACACTTGATACATAAAGTTGGACACCTAATTTCCTCTCCACAATCATTGACGGAGGGCAACACCCCGAAGTTGACATCCTAAGGGAAAGTGTCCATGAGCACCTTTGCTCTTGCAGATAGCGACAATAAACATTGTTATGACTATCGTTCAAATCACCGCAGGTAAACAAATGGCATCAAAGATCAGTGATAATTTTTTGGTAGATTTATTTAAGCTAAACTTAAACAGTTTAAACCCAAAGAATTTAAGCATGAGATGGAGCCTTCTCATTCCTGCCACCGAAATTATTAAGAAAAAAAAAATCTTGTCACCGAACACGCCGTCAGAGAGAAAGGAGGCCCCTCTAATCCTCTCTGACCGTTGACTAGATGACCACACGTTACAAGATTATATAATCCGAGAGTACAAGGACCAAATCATAAAAATGCCGTCGTTCGGTCCCACGCGAAGACGGGGACCTCGTCTCGTGCTGGCACCGCACGGCAGTTGCCCCAACCCCGCCGAGTCAAGTCAAACGTCCCCAGCCTCCTAAAATTTCCCCTTTCCCCAACCAACACGACACCCCCTTCCGGCAATCCGGCCTTCTTCCCCTTTCCCCCGATTGCCCCGAAATCCGACGCGTCATTGCTGCCATGGCCGCCGCGGGCAAGCTCCTCCTCCTGGCTGCCGCCGTCCTGGCGGCGTCCCTCGTCGCCGACGCGCGCCCGTGCGGCCACGCGCAGACGCTCCTCGTCTCCTTCTCATCCCTCTCCAGGCCCAACCCGGACCCTACCAACCCCACGCCGCTCACCACCACCGTCGTCACCGTCCTCCGCGTCCGCCGCCTCGGCCCGCACCAGATCCGCCGCCCCGTGGCCCTCCCCTCCGCCGAGCCGGAGGTCGCCGTCTCGTCCGTCCAGGACCGCGCCAAGGACATCCTCGTCGTCGTCTCCGGCCTTCTTTTCGGCTTCGGCTGCGGCGCCCTCACCGCCGCGTCCATGTACCTCGTCTGGTCGCTCCTCGCCTCCACCTGCGCCTCCGGCTACGACGACGACGTCAACAGCGACGACGAGGACCAGCTGTCCGACTCCGAGAGCCCCAAGAAGGCCGGCTACGTCATCATCCACGACGCCGACGAGTACGGCGCCGGTAAGAATTAGGGCTGGGGATCCGTCTTTGGTCTTACCGGGGGCAGCCAAAGGATTCGTAATAACAAAGTGCATGATTGCTTGGAATTGTGCAGTATACACTGTAACTGTATGCACCTTTTTATGTGTGTCGCGTCTGATTCTCTCTATGTATTTCCTTTGGGGAAAGGAAAATTAAGTTACGAATGAATACGCTCTCGATGTGTTAAAACTGAAATGATGCTTGCCTTGTTACTGCAAAACATGGATCTTGTGGACTGCCGTAGTTTACAAAATTATGGTGCATTGTTCTTCCCACAAATCGAGGTGCAAGTGCAAGCCTGTGCAACAGTAGAAATGTGTAGAATTTCTCCCCTGGAGTTATATCTGGTAGGCAGTCTGGTGTGGATTACATTGCTCTAAATCAATCCAATTGTTTCCACACAGTGACATACTAATGTCTCAATCATTCCTATTGGAACTTGTATGAATGTGACCATGCAACCTCTGCAGTTTTCCTCTGAGCATTTTCGCTTTACCTTTCTTTTTAATGGTCATGAAGCATGTAAAATTGTTGTTTGTTGACTACACAGATTTTTTGGGGTATTTTACCAGTGATGCATAAATGTATGGTTCTCTGGTGTGGTTGTGGGCCACTAAATATTTACCCTGAACTTTTCTCCAGATGATGGGAGTTATTTGTTTGGTAGCCTATCTATTTTTTGGGCTTAGAGATACGATGTAGAATGGTCTGTGTAGCAAGATACTAATGTTTGTAGCATTTCTTGTTGAAATTTGTTCATGAATGTGACTGCTACTTTGTCTGCAATATCTCTGAGGTTTGATTTAGACAAGGCTACAAGGCTGGGTACAGTCTGAAGACATTGCAGTGTGTTGATTTCATCAAACAGCAACTAGTATAGCTGCATGCTTCACTTCTATGCCTATCTTCATTTTGTTTCATGGATCCTCTTACAGGCCCCATTTGGTGGAGGTCCTGCTGGCTCGGCTCCAGCTTCTCCGTGCACTAGCAAGGAGCCATTTTGTCTTTCTTCTCAAAATGAACTAGGAGCTAGTAAATGCACTATTTTATTTTTGCCTCACCAGCTCTATCTCCTCCGCGCACCTTAGCAAGGAGCCGGAGTTGTGCTAAATCGTGCTCTATGGCAACACCGTTCTAGTTGAACACCTTTCTAGTTGTGTTTATATATTTTGAAGATTGCTAAATTAACAATACAACATTACTGTTTGGTTAACAAAACTGACTCCAGTTACTTAACCTTGGATTATTTACTTGCTTTCTTCTCTACATGTCATGGAGCCTACTGTTGGGACAACTTCAATGGCTCCTAGGGTCTAGTTGTGTTAGCATATAGTTTATCAGAATGTTTTGGGATGCAGTTCAATCGTGAACTGTTGTATATAAATGAACTTTCCAATGAAACATTCTTCTTCGTTTGGGGCTGAGCCTGTTGATAAGTTGGTAATTATGTAATAGATGGTTGTGCCTCTAACCTTATCTGATCTGAATTAACTAGTTTCCTATTTTCAATTTTGTGGTTTTCCCTATCTTCTCTGACTTGAAACAAATTCTTATGGAGCAAATTGTATGTCACATTTTGTTTTTCGAACGAAGCATCTAGTAAATTACTAGTCCACTTTGTGGGTGTATGTTAGTTCATCTGGTACTCAAATGACCTTCCTGTGTGTATTTTTGCTGCTTATTTTTGTACTTGTTATTGATCTAGCATGTAAAGATTATTGCCAATGATGTGTAAACCTGGACAGTCTGCTGTTGCTCAGCAATTGCTCTGAATCATCGCCAGCAGTGAAGGGTAGTATCAACATTCAGAGATTGTTGTCTTCTGTTAGCATAGCTGTGTGTTTGTGTTTTTGGTATGATTGGAGCTTATCATCCTTGCGCTTAATGTTTCTGCTTATTTGGTGTTGTACTGCACATGGCAATGGGTTAAGAACTATACCCTTCGCATACAGAATTCTCAGAAAATATCTGACTCTGCTTCTGTAGAATGTGTCATAATGTTTTACTATCTTCAAAAGATTACCGATTTACCATTGGTACACCAACCGTTTTCCGGTCTTTGTGTGATTCTCTCGTGAACGCATTCTTCTAAACAAATAGATTAGCGACCTTAGCTATCTTTTTATTACGCATTGACAATCACACAAGCCTGGTAGTTATTTGAAATTTACGAAAAATTCTACCTGCAAGAACTGAAACACTTCCCTGTTTTTTTTTTGTGACATCTTTGTGCATTTTTAATGAAAAAAAAAGAAATGCCCAACGGGAAAGATAGCTTTTGAACTGGACCGTTTCCATACGTGATTACAACCTGGGCCTGGAGTCAGTTATGGGCCGCAAACCATGCACAGCTCAGGTGCGCGGTCCATCTGCCTTGCGCTTCTCCTTCCTCAGCTCCTCGGCCGGTCTGCCGCGCACGGCGCATCTGTTCCTTCTGCTCTGCGACTGCGAGCATCCGTGCTCGTATCGTAGTCTGTTCGTCGCCGCTGCTGCCGTCTGGGGCGAGAAATTTGCTATAATGGGACTTCAAAGAAGTCGTTTCGTTAAAATAGGAATCCTAACGTTTGCTTTTTTAAAATAGGACTTCAAACATGTGTTTCTTGTTTTTCATGACATTTGGTCCTTTTTAATCTCTTTTTTTATCTAAATATATGTATTTGTTCTCTGAAATGACTAGTTTACCCTTGAGTCATTAAACATCGTGCGTGGCTTTGGTAGCTGCCGCTACTTGCTGGCCTGGGCTAGCTGCCTTGTTGCCGTGGTGGCTGGCCCGTGCTGGCTGGCTTACTAGCTGCCGTGCTGGCTAGCTTGCTGGTTGCCGTGGTGGCTGTCTGGCCGACCGTGCTGGCCTGGGTCGCTGGCCGTAGTCATGGCTGGCTTGCCGTCATGTACAGTTATATAACAGCATGAATTAACAAAGTGATTCGTACACAATTATAAGCAATATATAATAACAAGAATTTAGCACAAACAAGTTCATCTCGTAAAACCATGTTTGTAGCATATACAACATAAACATGTTCATCTCAGAAGACAATAATGTAGTTCCAAACGAGATCAAAGTCATATGAAATAAATCTTGAGTTTACATCTCATCACAACTAAATTAACTCATCATCCAATGTGTAGCTTTCTCTTTGGAGTCATCTTTTTTGGCGGCACCACGGTAGGCATCCTCACGGGGCTAGTGATGTTGTCAGTTTGTGAAGATGTGCCATCTTCAAATAACATCGTAAGCTTGCTGCACAAAAATAAGATCGACAATTAGATGTATGGAAAAATAACTGTATAGTAAATGTGTTAATATTCCTTACCTTCTAGTGACCCTTCCTGGACTATCCCGTAGGATTTCTTCTCTAGTCGGCCTTCGTGGGGTGCTAGATTCTGCGGGCCTTTCTTTTGTCATATTCTTCCTAGGTTGCCTACGCTTGCTACAAGTAATGAATTAAATTAGTATAGGCATGTTCATTTTTGTTTCTTGATAAAGAAAAAACTTATTACCTCTTTTTTTAGTCCCATTGTAAGGGCACTTGGCACTAGCTTGCCTGTGACCTTTTTTCTCCGCATCTTTTGCAAGTCATAGGTCCTCTGATCATCTTCTATCCCTTTGCATTTGTTGGAATAGTGTCGTTGTCACATCCCTTCTCACCTTCACCCTCATTGGTATATTTACCTTTCTTCCTGTGTCCACCTTCCTCCCATCTCTTAATTCTTAGTTTCCTCTGTCTTCCAACAGGTAATTTAGCCAGAGGTGCACCAACTAAGAATGGTAGGTCGACTTGTGGCCATTGTGTTTTATCTATCATTGGCTCAATTTTTCTACCATAAGCAGCCCTGAATCTATTCACAGAGTAGTAGTCATGCACGAACTGTTCTATATTCACTCCCCTTTCACGGGTTACATAGGCCAATACATGTTGACATGGCTTACCAGTGTGCTGCCATTCAAGACAAGTACATGTCCTCTGGCGTAACTTGACAATATGCCTCATAGAAACGGCGCCGCTATGGTCCCACACATCTGCACTCCAGTTAGAACATGCCACAATTTTCAAGTGTCCCAAACCTCTAGTGTTTGCTCTTAGCTGAACCATAATAGCTGGGAGTATCCTGCCTTCAAGTAGCCTGTATGCAATAATTCTTCTCTTGTTCCACAGTACCATGATAATTTCTCTGATCTTATCAGCAAGGTCAGCAACCGGTAAGTCCTTATGGTCTCTAATCCAGTTATTAAATGACTCAGCAATGTTACTAGTTATGTAGTCACACTTAATTTCTGGATTGAAACCACACCTATACCATAATAGCTTATGATTGGCCTATAACCATTGCACTGCTGCAGCTGATTCAGTTAACATTTTTGCTATATTGTCATAGAAAATATCCTCTCTGTAAGCCCTTGCAGCAGGATATATCTGGCCAAACCCTCTAAATCTTTTCTTGAAGTTTCTGACCATATGATAAAAGCATTCCCTTTGCTCTGCCTTGGGGAATACATTATTCACTGCGTTCTCTAAGCCCTTGCAAGCATCAGAACAAACAGCAAGGAGTGGAGGATCACCTATAGCTTTCTTCAATTGTTCCATGAACCAAGTCCAGTTGTCTGTTGTTTCCTAAGCCATGAAGCCATAAGCCACTGGATACATCCAATTATGACCATCAACTACTACAGCTGCAGCCAAGTGACCATTCCACCTCCCATTAAGTGCTGTAGCATCTACGCTCAAATGAGGCCTACAACCTTCCAAGAAACCATCAATGCATGGTTTAAGGATACAGAAAAAACGGTGGAAATATACCTCACCATCCACCTTAAGAACATCAATCTCAACGACACTCCTATGACTCCGCTTCATCACCTCGGCCATCCACCTAAATAATAGCTCAAAACTTTCTGACCATTTGCCATAAACCTGCTCAAGAGCTCTTTGTTTACCCCGCCATACAGTGTCATAACCAATTGTACATTTATTATTCAGATCATTCTCCAACCTCGTTTGCAGTTCCTTAGTACCAATGTTTGGTTGAACTCTAAGGATATCCACAACCTTGCTACATACCCACTTGCAACTTGGAGTTGTAACCTGCATCCTCTGGCTAGACACACATTCATGTTTATCAACTAAAACGGTTACCTGCAAAACAAAAAAATGATATTAATTTACATAACAAGAACAATGAATGAAGTCATACAAAAAATTATTCACCTCCACAGTTGCGCAACCATCCAATTTGTTGCCATTTATCTTCCAAGGTCAAGGGCCAGTCATCTCATCACCAGACTTGCAATAAGCCCTATATCTCTTCTTACATGACTTCTCTACTCCTAAATGGAACTCCTTCTTGATGGCGAATTGGTGAACTGCCAGCTTAAACTCTTCTATTGTTGGGTACTGTGTCCCTACCTCCATGCATGGGTTGTTCTTGTCATATGAAATGACCACCTCACCTGGTACGTCGTCATTAGTAGGAATGGCAACACCATCAACATCTTCCCCACGGTCATTATCATTGCCTTGTTCATCCATTAGACGATCAAATCCCTGTATAGGTATATTTGGTGTGCCCTCATCTGCCAAGCCTAAAATCTCACACATCTGACTCTCACTAATAAGTTGAATTCGACCTTCATCATCATGAGTCTCAACTATTTATATGGTAGCCCAATCAACTCTTTCCATATTTTCCACATTATTTATTTGGGAACTGCATAATAGGGACATATCAGTGTAATAAAACAAGCACTAATTATATGTTTAATATAAATGATGTGCACTAATTATTTATTTGGGAACTGCATAATAGCGACATAAAGTAGACAGGAAGAAGATAACTATAAATACTTCAGATCCAACAACAACTTTGATTTTATTTAATATAAATGACAAGCAAACATATTACAAGTACAGGTTACTTTTATGAGCTGTGCACCAACAAGCCAAAGCTAGCAGCTCTCAAGAAAAATTATGTATACACTACACTACGCTTGCATATACGACACCCTTCACACTATAGCCCTAAAATTGTGGCAAATTGATACCTAATGTCATATAAAAAAAGTGATGGGTGAGTACTGTGGTTAACGCCCTAATAAATTCACATGTATCCCAAATAAATAAGTTATCACTACCTTTCCACTTGAAGAACAGGAAGGTTGTACTCTATTGCCGGAAGAGGAGTAGCAGGCAGCAGTGCTCTTGCTAGGACTACAGCATTGTTGGTGTTCTCCATGGCAAGCTGTGGAAGGCCATCAGCTGCTCCAGCCTGTGCGGCCAGAACACCAGGAGCCGCGCCAGGGCACTAGTAGCTGTGGCCAGACCACCATCAGCCATGACCAGGCCTCCAGCACCAACCTCGACGGGATGGCCTTCAGGCGCCGCGGCCAGCTCTCCTAGCGCCGCGAGATGGCCACCAGGAGCGACGTCGAGCCCTCCACGCGCCGCCGCGACCAGGGCACTAGGCGCAGCCTCGTCTAGGGCACCAGGTGTAGCTTCGTTGTCCATGGCCGACGGCCCTCCACGGACTCCGTCGGGCGGAGGCTCTCCATCCATGGAGAGGAGAAGGCGGCGTGGGGAGGGAAGGAGGGGCGGCGGCTGGTAGTTGTCTTTACCTATCTGCTTGAAAGAATTGCGATAAACGCTCAGATGAGATGAGCTCCACTACCTGTGTGGAAAGTACCCCGCTGATCTGGCTCGCCACGCCCTACATGCCGCGCCAGAGCGAGTAGTTCAGGTAGTCGCTGCTGACGCTATGAGGGTATCCGTCGGGGAGCAGCAGCTGGACAACAACATCGGCCAGGTTCTCAGGGCCGCCTCCCGCCTTTTCATCCTCGTCCTCCCGCTTCGATCCGCCCCAGCGATGAGATAGGAGGTCCAGGCTGGGTCCGGCACGAGGCGAGTGCGCGTGCCGCCCCTCACCTCCCACACGCCCCCCGCGTCATCTCCGGAGTTGCCGAGGGCCTCAGCGGCGCCGGACTGGAGGAGCAGGAACACGAGGAGGAACTCCGGGTGGAGGGCGAGCAGCGGGCGGCGGCGCGTCTCGTACGTGACGGAGAGGAAGACGTCGGTCTCGTTTGTTTCCGTACAGGTAGATGAATTGATAGATGAGATTAGACAAAAGGGTAATACGGTCATTAAAGAAAAATACACGTATTTAATAACTCAAATATAATTAAAAGTATCAAAATGTCATGGAAAACAAATTATTAATGTTTAGAGTTCTATTTTAAAGAAGCAAATGTTAGGATTCCTATTTTAGCGAAGCCACTTCTTTAGCGAAGCCAGTTCTTTGGAGTACCATTATAGCAATTTTCTCGTCCGGGGCTTGCCGCCGCTCTTCCGGCACCGCGTCAAAGGGCCGCTCCTCTCTAGGCGCCTGTTAGATCTCCCCAAATCAACCGGGCAAGCCTTACCGCCCACTTCACCATGGCGGAGCCCTCGCCGCCGCCGGCGTCGAACGCTGGCCTCCGTATCCTCCTGTCGAAGGACCGGCCGGCTCCCTCCCCTCCACCCACCGCCGCCGTCTCCAGCCACGCCGACCGCGACCGCATCATCGTGAGCTCCCACTCCCTCCCTCTCATCCTGTTCATGAACCCTAGCTGTGCAGTCATAGTAGAAAATTCATGCACTGCAAATCACCATGGAGCTTCCATCGAGGCGTTGGAAAAACTGTTAGTAGTGGCGTAGCTAGGGGTTGTGAAATGTGATCTCTTTGCTCTTTTCAGGGAGTTTTCCGGAGCGCGTTGTCTAGGAATGAACCCCCAGAAACATTTTCCCTTCAGACAGTTCAGGAAGCAATTAAACCTCAGGTATCTACGTTCAATCTGGCATTTGTGAATCTTGATTTGATGATGAACTGTTAGTGATTCATGTTATCATTTTCCTCTATTTTATTTGCTTGTGTTTTAGGTAACCTACCTATCTGATTTGACTTGTCGTTTAGTTCAGTTAATCATCTGATTTGACACGCATATCTCATTTCACAGAAGGAAACCGTGTTGGTTCTAGAGGAGAACCAATCCTTGGAAAATGCTCTTCGAACATTGCTGCAGGAGCTTGTGGTAACTTTCTATGTGGCTACACTGTCCTTTGATCTCACTTGATAAATTGGTTAGGGAGCGTGCATTGTTCTGGGTCATTGCATCGTTAGGAATACTATGGTTCTGAGCAGTAGGGTTTTAATGATTATTTCTAAAAGAAAACGGAAGGTGTGGCTGCATTTTTATTTGCAATCCTAGAAAATTACATTGATTGCTGATTCTGTTTTATATGGAGAGTGTATTTCCATATTTCATTTGCAATCTTAGAAACCAACATTGATTGCTGATTCTGTTTTTATTATATCTGTATTCTTAGTCATCTGCAGTCCAATCGGGTAAAAAGATCATGCAATATGGGAATTCCTTGGATAGTGGAGAAAGTAACTGCCTGATAACTCGCCTTCTTGGTCAGTTGCAGTTCTTCCAACATTCTTTGTTCGAATCCATACCTATCTGAGGACCTTATGGCATCACTTTCTCTTTTTTTCTTGAACACTATTTGGTGCCTGTGTAGCATTAGTTTCTGTTCTGAGAAAACAATGTTCTTCCATGATAGATATTGTGCTTTATCTTTGCGAAAGAGGGCATGTTGAGGGTGGTATGGTATTCCAGCTGTTAGAAGACCTAACTGAAATGTCAACAATCAAAGACTGCAAAGATATCTTTGGTTATATTGAGAGCCAACAAGATGTACTGGGGAAGGTAATTGTGATCCTTATTCTGTTTGGTTAGTTCTGGTTAAGTACAGAAGATGCATGTTTGTAACTTTGCTGATCGATTATTGTTTTGGGTTGTTTGTAGCAAGAACTTTTTGGACGTGGAAAACTAGTTATGCTAAGGACTTGCAACCAACTTCTTCGCAGACTATCGAAGGTTAGATTCAGTTGTTTTGTTGTGTCTACTCTTTGAAGTTTAGATTTACTGTTGTTCCCACATTTCATCTTGGTTAAGTGGCCATTTTGTTAGCCAGCTGATTAACTTAGTTATCCTGTATGTAAAAAGTAATACCCCCTCCCCACCCCCAACCCCACCCCCCCCAAAAAAAAACAACTAAGAGGAACTATGTGGCATTGCCAATAAGGAGAAATATACACCAAAATTGAAGTAAAAAAGGACACGAACCTGGGTGGTAGGCGTACCAACTGAGCTCGGCTCAGTTCCTAGCGACCTGGTCTATTAAACTGATTAATCAAAACTGAACTGTGAAGTGTGTTAAGTTAGAGATTTGCTAATATCCTTTGCTCTAAACTAAATGATTGATTGTACGATATCACCAAAATCTTGAACTTCGTGAACCAACTCTTTGTATGAACTGGAGTTTTTCCAGCACTTTTTTTGGCTGAAGAGTAAATTGCACCACCTAAACTTATTAGGTGTGCCACTTAAGGTCCAAATCTCCCTAATTAGCATAAAACTTGCCTATGTCACTTGCTACGCATGGCACCTAACATGCAGGGGGCATGACAGTGGTGACATTTCTTTTATGGTACTCCCTCCGTCTAGGAAAGAATGCAATTCTAGCACAGTGTCATGGTTTTGTATCTTAAGTTCGATCACTTATAGATAAAAAAATATCAATATTTATGATGTCAAATAAATATCATTAGATTAATTACGAAATGTATTTTTATAATAAATTATTTTGAAGCCATAAATGTGAATAGTATTTATTAGAAATTTAGTCAAACGTGAACTACTTTTGCTGGCACGCAACACATAGTTGCATTTTTTTTTCTGGACGGAGGGAGTAAGAATTTAGGGACCCAAATGCCATCATGGTGCATTTCATGCCTGTTGAACCAGCATTGATGTTCCCTTCATTCTTAAATATCTCAGGCAAATGATGTGGTGTTCTGTGGGCGCATTATTATGTTTCTAGCACATTTTTTCCCATTATCGGAGCGTTCAGGTTTGCATATTGTATATCCCTTTCACCATTCTCACGTAGTTGGTCTCTTATGGGTAAACTACGTATAAGTGTCTATGTACACCATTCATTTTGTTTGTCTACTTTAACAGCTCTCAACATTAAAGGAGTTTTCAACACGTCAAATGTAACCAAGTATGAAAAGGATGCTATGGATGGTGAGTATGACTCATCTATGTTAATACTGTAGTGTTTTATTTCGTTTATTACATGTGACCTCTGCAGATGAGTTGTTTTTTGTTCACATCTGTAATCTGTCTCCCTAAATGCTGCGTCCTCATGTATACTTTCGTTCTCAGGAATCTCTGTTGATTTCAATTTCTACAAGACCCTCTGGAGTCTACAGGTTGATATTTGGCACTTCTGGTTATTCTATGGAGTTGGAAATTGTCGCTAGATATCATACACTCTACATTTTTTGTTTAATGATCATTTCTTGAATATTTATGTACCAGGAACATTTCAGTAACCCAGCTTTGACTTCTACAAATGCAGCAAAATGGCAAAAGTTCTCTTCTAATTTGGCGGTACATCCTTTCATACAATTTTCTTCCAGTGACATGATTTATGTTCACTTTGCAATACTGTGTCCTGTGGCCTCATTCTGAATATCTGATACTAAGTTAATAATTAACTTCATTCCAGGTTGTGTTGAGCACATTTGAAGCTCAACCTCTTAGCGATGATGATGGAAAACTTAACAATCTCAACGAGGAGGAAGATGCCGCTTTCAATATTAAGTACCTGACTAGCAGTAAATTAATGGGTTTGGAGGTAAAAACTTTTGGGCAGGTTGCTCTACTTTTCTTTTATTGTTCACAGTTGTGATATAATCATTCCATTCTTTCAGTTGAAGGACCCAAGTTTTCGACGCCACATACTTGTTCAGTGCCTTATATTTTTTGACTATCTCAAGGTACATAAACTTCGGAAGTTGGGGTGATGCAATGACGGCATGTATTAGGCAATCATACAAGGCAAAATTCTATTTAATAAAAATGCTTAAGCTAATCTTCTATGTTGTACACCTACGCGCACTTGTGTGAGCGCATGTACTATAATATTCCCTTTTTCTGTTACAATACCATTTTACCGCTATTCATTTCATTTGACTAGTGTGTTATAGTCACTGAAGTGCAGACTGCTGACAAAGTTATTTTGTTCCTCAGGCGCCTGGAAAAAATGACAAAGAAGGTCCAACAGGGAGCATGGTCAGCACTGAGACTTTGACATTTTTCCCCCTTATGCAGTTATATACTTGACATGAACATTTCTACATATTTGTTGTTCGATATTGCCACTGTCAGTTCTCATGAAATCCTTTTTTCTTCTTAAGCATCTTGTGCCTGTATCACTAGACTGCAGAGAAGGGTTCTGTAAAATACTAAATATACACATATTTTTATAGTCCACAGCTTGATACTGTCCCACCAGTCTTTATACATGAAAGTTAAACCCTAAATAACAATAATCAAGTGCCGTTGTCCAAAAACATGTGAAGTGTTGGGGGACTATCTGATGGTTTAGGTTCTTCCATTTAGAAATGTCAAGATGCACTCAAAAGAATCTAGAATAGTGGTAACGTGTACTCTTCAGTTGACTAATAAAGTTACTGTTTTTTCTCCCAAAACAATGCCCCGCATACATCTTTTGTCTCCCATATCTCCGGCCCAGCTGAACTCAATCATATTCTTCCTGCTCCGTAAGTGAAGACAAGATTATATCCATCTCATCCATATGCATGGAAAATTTGCTCTTCCTCGCTACTCTCCTTAAATCCCATACGAAGTTTCATCCATTACAGTTACAGATGTTCTATACTTCTATCCCTGAAGCTTTGTGTGGGTTTAACACTAGTTTTTAGTAGTTGCTGATTTCATGGCTTACACTTACACCAAAGAAATTCAAATATTTACTTTTTATATGGATAAAAATAGGTGGCTCCATAGAGTAAGTTGTGGTTTGCATGGAGTGTATGCAGGAACAATATGATATTCGAATAGTTTGAACTGACTAAGCTAGTTCTTTCATTATTGATGGCTCTCAAACCATGGTTCAACTGTGAATAATTTGTCCCGTATATTTTCCCTTCAATCAGAAAGAGGAAATCAATTCTTGTGAAGAGCATGTTAAGAAGCTTCTGGAAATTATTCCCCCCAAAGGAAAGGAATTTCTGAAAAGCATTGAACATATTCTTGAGCGGGAGAAAAATTGGGTATGCTTTTTACTGCACATGGTTCAAGTTTTTTTACCTTTATTGTTGAAACTTACACAACCAATGGTTCTCATCCTTTATATCTTGAAAAGGTTTGGTGGAAGCGAGATGGGTGTCTTGCATTTGAAAAACCACCCTTTGAGAAGAAACCAGGTCAGGCTGGAGGTAGAAAACGGTATGCTACTTGCTTAAGGCACCGGGCTCACTGTCAGTCAATTGTTTCTATTGATTATCTCGTCAAAACTTGCCTAGATCTGTCTAGGAAAGGTTAACAAGAGAGAAATTATAATAACAGAATTGTATGCATTATTAAATTGTCAATCTTAAACTTATATCTAAGAAAGACCGTGTCCAATCATATTATAGTTTATGTTATGACTCTGCTAAGGTAAAAGAAAACATGGGGATATTTTGCACAAAATCTAAATCGTTAATGTTGCAACTTTGAAAGCTGATTGGTGTTCATTATTTCTACTTCCTTTTTATACTTTGCTTCCATGACCAGAAGTAAAGGTGATATTGCATGCTTTCTTGCATTGTAGGAAGCCAAGGTGGAGACTGGGAAACAAAGAGCTCAGCCAACTTTGGAAATGGGCAGAACAAAAGCCTGTATGTTGACATACATCTTCCCACTATAGTGCGAGTTATGAATAAAGTCAGCACAAATTTATAGTTTCGGGCCGTTGATATTAAAAAATATTCTTATGTTCCAAGAATCATTGCGCCACTGTCCATTTCTGCCTTTATATATATATACTTAATACTTATATAGAAATAACTTCAAGTCTTGGTGCCAGTCTATTTTCATTCTGTTAGTTCCCCTCTTTAAATTTGAACTTGTTGACTAGTCTAAAAATATCTAACTAGTTTGGCATCCCTAAGTGATTAACGCTATAAAGTAATGCTTGTCCCTTGAATTAAGGTTTAGATTTTCTTTGCATTGTTTGAAAAAATGTCAAGTTATATATAGGGCCCTTCTCCCTTAGTTATGAGCATTGCTACTTCTTTTCTTCTGTATTCTTTTACTGGTTATTTCTGTCGTACAATTTTCTTTCATTTAATCTAACCACTCACATCTTTATTGGAGCTGTAGAATGTTTTGACTGATCCTGACCGTGTCCGCATGCCATCAATTACGGAATATTGGAAACCACTTGCAGAAGATGTAAGCACTTTGGCTTTCTTGCATCTTTTTTTAATAGAAAGTTACATGGCACCGACCTTGATGGCTATTTTTGCACTTTGACCATTCATTCTTTTGCTGTAAACGAAGTTTTAAACAGTCTTGTAATTACAGTTGTACCTATCTTAACACGCAGATGGATCCATCTGCTGGAATTGAAGAGGAGTACCACCACAAAACTAATCGGGTAAGTTTGATTTCAGCTATGCTAATCACTCGATTACTGTTTTTTTTTGGAAATTATTTACTCGATGGGAAGTATTTCTCGAGCTTTCTATTGAGTTGATCAGGTGGACCCTGCTAGCTAATTATGTTCAAATTGTCAGAGCTCTCCATGAAGAGCCTTAGCTTGGACTGCTGTTATAATTAAGTGCTATTGAAAATATTGATGTCTTGTTAGACACAGCTGCTGGCACTTATTGTCTTATCGACACTTAGTTTTTTATTACCTTTTCATGGAGTATACTCCCATAAAAGCTGTATTGTGCTTGCATGTATGGATAAATGTTGAAATAGGAACATTTGCCTTCAACTAATACAACATTGAAACAACCTCCTGATGGCCTGATCCTACTTGCACATACTGCCATTGGTCACATGTCCTTGGAAACTATGATGGCTCCAGGCACATTGAAAAGAGTTTAGAAGAGGCCATTTTTTCATGGGCACTGGATTTTGGGGAAGTAGCATTACATGTTTGATTTGCATATAGGTAGTAGATTGGTCTAAGAGCAGCTTTTGTGTGACAGGTGTACTGCTGGAAAGGACTACGGTTTTCAGCCAGGCAGGACTTGGATGGATTTGCCCGGGTATGTGAAGCTTTGCAATGTAATTGTTTCATTCTTGAGTGCTAGTAGGGTGAAAGATTGAATGAATATGGATATTGATCACCATTTCCATTTCAGTTTTCAGACTACGGGATCGAAGGAGTTGTACCTTCAGAACTCCTGCCACCTGAAGTAAATGCCAGGTTTTCTTCTAAGCCTGCCGAAAAGGTTAAGCGGACGAGAAGGGAAGATTCAAAAGGCGCGTCAGCTCAACCCAAAGAGCAGCAGGTACCTCCACCATCTTCTTGACCATAACTTGTTGACAGGGACGGGCCTACAGTAATTCAAGGGTATTCAGTTGAATACCCAAATTTTTTGGGCAAAAAAAATCGTATATATAGTGTATACATGTAAATATATTGGGAAAAAAAGAAAATGCAGTCAAAACAGGATATCCTGTACAACAATCAGCCCAAAAACGAGATGTTCTGCTCCTTTCTTCTCCCCCACCCGAAGGCCCAGTAAGGCCAGCGGACCAAGTTCACACCCGCACTACAGCTACTTTGATTTGTGAATCACTTCTAAATTGGAATGAAGAGATATTGAGTTTGTGTGCAAATTACTCAAGTCTCCAATTTACAGTTACCTGGTCTAATTTACTATTCCCTAATTTAATTTTAGTATCGGAAAGTTGTATTTATAATTTGTAAGTTTTCTTACTATTTTGTTGTTTCATGGCCTCCATATATTCTGTATGTTTCTACTTTGGTATGTTGAATTTATGAAATCATACTCAACTGTGTGTTATATACTTGCTATATATTATACAATTAGAACTATGTGGTGTTATACATGCCAAATATTAGGATTTAGGAGTCTAGGTAGTTAAAAACAATTTGACACCCCTCCACATTTTGAATACCCAGGCCAAAAATTCTGGGCCCGCCTGTATGAATACCAACAATGGCATGTCTACATTGTTGCTGTGGACTCCTCTGTGCAGGTTGCCGCGACACCAGAAACCGACGGCGGTGGCAGCGGTGGCGATCCAGAAGAAGGGGCGGCACCAATGGATTCTGACAACGGCGCGGTGGAGGATAGTCAGAAACGGAGCCCAGGGGAGGTCTCTGGCCCTGAAAGCGGGCAGTGCGAGCCTGAGGCGGATGCTGATGATAACGTGAAGACTGAAACCACCAGTAGGGATGCCGGAGAGAAATAGCAGTAGAGTAGTATAAAGTGGGCTATGCTGAACCATTCTGCCCAGATTTTCGACTGACTGACATTGGGCATTTTTATAGGTACTGCGAGACTCGTGTTGAGACGTTTGTTAGCACATCCTGCAATGGCTACCCAGTGATGGATTTTTTGGATGTAAAGTGGCTTTTTTCGTAGCTTTGTGTGTAATTGTTGCCGTGCAGTAGCGTGTGTTGTTTGTTATATTTATATATATATATATATATATATATATATATATATATATATATATATATGGGAGAGGCTATTCAGTAGCCGGCTACAGAATAAGTTATTTTGTAGCCACCTCCATTTACCATAATTTTATATACTAATTTACCGTAATGTCAATACATATTTACGATAGTTGGGTTACTATAACACACGGGGGATATTTACCATAACGTTATATTAAACCACTTAGTAAGGAGTTACTATAATCTCGTAAATTAACATAGTAATTATCGTAACTCAAAGTGGCTATAGAATAAGTTATTTTGTAGCCAGCTACAGGATAGTAGTTATATATATATATATATATATAGGGAGAGGCTATTCAGTAGCCGGCTACAAAATAAGTTATTCTGTAGCCACCTCCATTTACTATAATTTTATATACTAATTTACCATAATGTCAATACATATTTACGATAGTTGGGTTACTATAACACATGGGGATATTTACCATAACGTTATATTAAACCACTTAGTAAGGAGTTACTATAATCTCGTAAAATAACATAGTAATTATCGTAACTCAAAGTGGCTACAGAATAAGTTATTCTGTAGCCAGCTACAGGATAGTAGTTCTATATATAGAACTACTATCGTAAATATGTATTTATATTATGGTAAATTAGTATATAAAATTATAGTAAATGGAGGTAGCTACAGAATAACTTATTTTGTAGCCGGCTACTGAATAGCCTCTCCATATATATATATATATATATATATATATATATATATATGCAGAGGCTAAACCGGCCCTCTGTCCGCTCGTCTGATCATATCATAATTTACAGCAGTAGATCTGGAAATGAAATTAGATTATTTATATTTATTTATTCTCCATAAATTTGAGATCCCGGCGAGCCTTTCAATTGGTAACAGGATCAAGTCGTGTGAGTTTGACATGTCGCATTAAACAATCAGAACAGTACTATATATATATATATATATATATATATATATATATATATATATATATATATATATATAGAACAACTACTCTATAGCTGGCTACAAAATAACATATTTTGTAGCCACCTTGAGCTGCTATAATTACTATGTTAATTTATGAGATTATAGTAACTTTTTATTAAGTGGTTTACTATAACGTTATGGTAAATATCCCTATGTGTTATAGTAACCCAACTATAGTAAATATATATTGACATTATCGTAAATTAGTATATAAAATTATGGTAAATGGAGGTGGCTACAGAATAACTTATTCTGTAAATATATATATCAATCAAATCGCATTGCCTCCGTGGCACCTGGACGGATGAGATTAAGGTTGGGACGCAGCATCGCGTGGCTTGGAGGTCGCGAGTCACGAGCGCAGCAGTGGCCACTGGCCAGTGGGTCATGGTCTCATCATCTCATGGGCTGGGTGCAGTGTGTTCCGTAGCATAGCCGGCTAGACGCCCGCTGATACTACATGTAGCGGGATGGCCCTTCTCTTCGTCTCGTCTTTCCAGTAGTACAGGCAGCAGCAGAGGAGGGACGCCTTCTTGTCAGCTTGTTCACACTCTACAGTACACAGAGATAAAAAAAGTGCTCGAGGAGCTGCTCTTCTTCTTCCTTCCTCCCCATTCCCAGCTGCTGCTCCTTTCCTCGCAAGGAGAAGGAATGGAGTCCTCTCCTCTTCCTCCATAGCTGGCCTCTGCCCCCTCCATTCCATTGTAAAATACTGCGGAGCCGTAAGTCCATCTCCATCTACTCCTACTACCTCGTGTGTTTACTCCCTCCCCTTTGCTCTTTATGTGCAGTCTTGCAGGCAGACTAGCGATCTCTCCATCTCTCTTGTTCTTGCTTCGCCGACCGCCAATCCTTCCCTTTTTGAAATCGAGTTGCATTGCGTTGCGTCCTCTTAAGTTAAGCTGCGTTTCTTGAGTTTCGTTTTCTTCTTCTGTTCTTCTAGTTCTTGGATCATCTGTTTCTATGTTCTTGTTCTTGGTGTGCGGACAGCAGTAGCAGGTTTTACCTCTGAGCTGAGCTGAGCCGTGTGCCTCGCAAGCCATCTATTACTATTACCAGGCAGTGTAAACAGTGCTGTTGATGGTTTTGCAGATTGGTGGGAGGTTCACTTTTTTTTTTTTCATTTTCCACGGGGGTTATTACTATTCTTTACAGGGGGGCTGGGGAGCAGTAAAATTCTGTGTAGGAGTAGGAGGCACTAGGAGGTATAGAGGACAGTAATAGAGCATGAAAATTGCAGTGCTCTGCAGCAGTAGTACTTGATGCCGCTGCCCCGCCCGCTCAGGCTTTGGTTAGCTTCTCTCCGTAAAGTTTATTCCCCGTCACGGATATTTAGATATCCGTACGGAGTATTAAATATAGATTAAATAATAACTAATTATGTAGATTACGACGAAGTTTTTAAATCTAATTAGTCCATAATTCCACGATGTAATTACATAGATTTCAACTAATTTACTAGACGAAGTTTTTAAACCTAATTAGTTCATAATTCCACGATGGTGTGCTACCGTAATATATATTAATGATGAATTAATTAGACTTAATAAATTCTTCTATGGATTATCGATGACTTCTATAATTTATTTTATTATTTCCGACGTGACGTCCTAAACTTTAAACCCTAATCACTACTACTGCTCGTAGAGGACATGGACATGGTGTTTATTTATTTTGTTTGGCAGAGCCAGCCGTTAGCTACTCCCCGACCGGATGATATAATATTTTCTCTCCCGGATCGCTACATGTTTTTTACATACACTCAGCCACAGTAATAAAAAGAGTAGTATCTCTATTGCTGTTGTTTGGGTTACGGTGAACCTACCAAAGTACCAAGCCATCCATTTGAAATGCTCCCCGCCAATGCAAGGACACGCTTTTTTTTTTCACCGCAGGAAACACGCACACTGACTCCAACACGCCGGCCCCCACTCGCACCATGTAGTAGAAAGAATAGAGGAAGGAGTCGACCCTGGGGCAAGGCATGGGCGTATGGGAGGGTTTTTACCACCGTCCACCGGGCACCGCAGTAGTAGACAGTAGTGGACTAGTGGTGGTCACGGAGAGCCGACGGGAGGCCGGGACCGTACCGGCACGGCAAGGGCGAGTCAGATCATCAGCAGGACGTCCGGTCACGTCGGCCTGCCTTTTATTTATCGATCGTACTCCATCCTCGTGTTCTCTGCAAGGGCACGTCCATGCTCCCCGACCATCGCAAGGGTGAGGACGCCTCGCTTGCCGTGACGTGTTGGTACCGTGTCTACTCTTTTGGTCTTTTTGTGTTTCAAGCTTCAACGTTGCACAGGACGCTACAGTCGAATGTTTTCTCTCTCACTGGTATTTTATACGTGTTACATACGTACGTACAGTACAGCATACCTATAGTACAGGACACTGGTAGTAGCTGTGAGATTGCTTGCTTACCTATCCGGCTATGGCTTGTGTCAGGTGGCATCGTCCGGGGTCCAAGCAAAGGGACGAGGTCTGCTGACACGGGGCACGAGAAGGAGAAGGAGAAGGGCAGCGAGCGTCGCAACGGGCGGTGGCGGCTCCTGCTGTCCTGCACCGCGTCGCAGGAATCGAATCCCGTCAGCGTCTTGCGCCAGCGTCTCTGCTTGCATTGCATTGCATGCAGCAGGCAGGCGTCTGCTCCTACACGGAGTCGGAGCAGGCGGAATCGGCGTCGGCGCCTGTGGGTGTGATGAGCTGCCGCTCGCCCACGTGCCCGCCTTGGCTCCAAGCGGCTATTGCAGGTCTGTTTGCTTGCTCCTGCTTTCTGCCCTAGTACCCTCCCTCTCTTTTCCTTATCCTGCATCGATGCTGCTGTCTCCATGCAGTTCTAACATTGCAAGAACTTAGTGCATGTTTAGTTGCACTTCATTTTGCAAAATTTTCTAAGATTTTCTGTCACATCGAATTTTTGGACGTATGCATGAAGCATTAAATATAAATAAAAAATAAAACTAATTACATAGTTTAGACGAAATTCACGAGAAATCTTTTAAGCCTAATTAGACTATGATTGGACACTAATTGTCAAATAACAACGAAAGTGTTACGGTATCATCGTTGTTATTTGATAATTAGTGTTCAATCATAGCCTAAGTAGGCTTAAAAGATTCGTCTCGTGAATTTCGTCTAAACTGTATAATTAGTTTTATTTTTTATTTATATTTAATGCTTCATATATGCGTCCAAAGATTCGATGTGACGGAGAATCTTGAAAAATTTTGGAAACTAAAAAACTACCTTAACATTTGCAATTAATTGCCGCGGTAGATTTTGCTTGCATAGTTGCGCTGTTTAAATCCCACTCCTACTACCGACCATGGAAGAGTTCGTTCTGCTTCTGCATGCGAAAACAAGTGGAGTGGAACAAGGAGCATGGACTCCAGCTTGTGACTGTAGCACTGAACACCAGGAAACGAGGTCACGGGCGTCCTTTGAATTTTTGATGATTCGCATTCATGACGCACAGGATTCCCGGACCTGCGTGGCCTCACGCCCCAGCTCCGTAATGCCATGCCCATGCCCCATGCAGTCTCGCACCATGGTACGGAGTAGGAGCTACTGTACCTAGCTTGGCATTACGTAGGCTTTTCATCTTGCCTGCTACAGCGCTTCATTTTCAAAGTTTGAATTGAGCCGCATGGCTACTGCTGGTACTCTTGGTTTATACCGGCATTCCTAAAATTTCTATCATATTAAATATTTAGACATATACATCGAGTATTAAATATAGACTAATTACATAATTTACGACTAATTTACGAGACAAATCTTATAAGTCTAATTAGCCTATGATTTGACAACGCGATGCTACAGTAAATATATGATAATGATAGACTAATTTGGCTTAACATCGTATTAGTTTTGTAATTGGTTTTATAATTAATCTATATTTAATATTTTTTATTAATATCTAAACATTCCATGCACGTGAATTTAAGGAGGCACTAAAAAACCAAACATTCGATGTGACAAAAGGTGTCTAACAATCATGTCAACGGATCCATCCGTCATGCGTACGCCTGCCTGTAAAAACAAATCCTCGTCGTGTCAATGCTGGGGCAAAGGTTGGCAGGACAAAGATATCATATCGCACTGTCGCGCCCTCCCACTCACTCATCTTTTGTATGTTTAAATTCAAATACAGCACGCTCAAAAATTCAAATATACGTACTGGTAATTATAACTTACAACCAACTGTCCTAAACGTTTCTTTCTTTTTTTTTTAAAAAAAAAGAACGAACTATTCTGATCATTATCATTGAAATTTATAAGTTTGTTGTGCCCATTTCTGTTTAACTATTCTGATCATAACATGTGGGGGCAGTGACGTTGTTTTACCTCATCATTGACATTACTAGCAACATTTGGTTTTTTTAATTGTCTTAACTAGTCCATGGGTCGTAGTAATATCCCTACTGAAATTCTTTTCCTTGTCAAATATTTAAACTGAAACTGATGAATGGTTCCTTTGCCTTCTGAATTTGATTTAAAAAAAATGGCTTGCAGACATCGAGCAGCGGGTGCGCGAGCTGGCGGTGGACGAGGCGCCGCCCACGGAGCACTCCTTCGCCGAGCGCGCCGAGAACTACTACCACAAGCGGCCGCAGCTGCTGTCCCTCCTCAGCGACCTCCACCGCCGCTACCTCTGCCTGGCCGACCGCTACTCCCAGTCGCTGTCCACCCTCCACCACAAGCACCACTCCTCGCTGCCGGTCCCCGCCGTCTCCGACTGCGGCTCCTCGGATGTGGACGACCGCTGCTCCGACGACGCCGACAGCTCGCTCTCGTACCAGCACCCGCCGGGTGCCGGGGTCAGCAGCGGCACTAGCACCTGCAGCGGCAGCAGCACCACTGCCGACGCCGAGCTGGTGGTGGCGGAGCTGGTGGCCGCGTGGGTGGAGCGCGACGTGCTGGCGGACGAGGCGTCGCGACGCGCGGCGGAGTCGGCGCGCAAGATCGAGCTGCAGGGGAGCCTGGTGGAGGTGCTGGAGTCGGAGCGTCTGGTCCTGCTGGGCGAGAACGCGCGCCTGGGGTTCAGCGCGTCGGCGGCCGAGGACGAGGCCGCGGCGGCTGTCGCCGAGCTGGGATACGCGCGCCGCCGCGCCGCGGAGATGGCCCGCCTCGTGGTCAAGCTCCGCGAGGACCACCGCGTGTGCATGCTGGGACGCAAGATCGAGGCGCTCCAGGCGCAGGTGTACGGGCTGGAGCTCCGTAACCGCGAGTGCTACGAGGCCATGGCGGCATGGGAGGCCGAGCGCAGGGTGGCGGGCGCTGAGATCCAGAGGCTCCGCGCCGAGAACCGCCGCCTGGCCGACGAGGCCGCCGCGGCGGCGGTGATGGCGAGGAGGAAGCGCAAGGGTGGTGGCGGGTGGTGGGCCAGGGTCAGGATGGCAGCCGAGTGGACGCCGTGCGCGCCCGCCACGACGGTCACGGTCAGGAAGGTCGGCGAGCAGGTGAAGGGCAAGGATGACGGCAAGTACTACTACGGCGGCGGTGGATGCTTCTGCGTCTAGAGACGAGACGAGACGGCGGCGCCGGCGTTGGACCCTTTTTGGCGCGGCGTCGATCTAGAGCAGCTCTTTTGTTAGTAGTAATTATATAATTACGAGTAAGTAATTCAGGACTTGGGAAGTGATCCGTCGTCATTGAAATATCAAATATGCAATTCTAGTTCTAGTTCTAATTTCCTCATCTCCTTCGTAAAACAATTATTAGTATTTGGCTGAAATTTGGGCAAGATTTAAGCTGAGGGGCACGAGGGAGGTCATCTTTTAGGGGAGAAAATTGCCACGAACGTCGAACCCATGCATGGCGGTGATGATTTGGTGAACAATGCATCCGATCGTAGGATAAGTAGGCAAATCCTGGAGAAGCCAATCCACTCGCTTGGCAGGTACACTTAATGGAAGGAGTTCAAGCGCAGTGGCTGATCACCATCAGCTTTCGGCGTCGACCAGCACCACCTCTTTTCACTGTGATGCATCATGAGTTATTACCTGTCACAAGATGCTACACAGATGCATCCACTAAAACAATCTGGTTTGGCAGTGTTCTTCCTAAACACTGAACCAAACATGTCTTGGGCAATCAATATCAATGCTATACTCAACGAATCAGCCTCGTTGTTAATGGCCGAAGCTGCTGCCTTGGCATTTAGCCTTATCACTAGGCATCCATTCTCCGATATTTTTTGTCGGACCATTAGCCGCTTGTGACGTTCTTCAACAGCAATGACCACACCAATCCACCGCATTGGGAAGTCAAGCGCTTTACTCAAGCCTTCATTCATTATTCTACACAGAATGCTGCAACAATTTTCAAGATCCATCGAAGGCTGAATACTATGGCTCATGTCCTAGCTTCTTAGGCTTCCAAACATTCAATCTGTACTAGTTCCCCAAATGCAAATTTCGTGCAGTAATGCTTCTCATGCAAACGTCTGTCCCTCAATGACAGGCTGACAGCTATGCAATTTGTATCTGATGACTCATTCTCTCTCATTGCAGCTCACTGCTGCTAATAAATTTGTCTTTTATAAAAAAAATCCACTCGCTTGGAGTAATAATAAGGCATCTTCTTTATCTTCATCCATAAAAACAATAAGACATGATCTTTTCCAATATCAAGCTTGTTTTTCTAGGAGTAATCTTTCTAAGGCCTTTAATGTGTTCATAGAGTTTGAGAAAGGCGGAAACACAAGTGGCTGCTGGTAATAGCGACGGACCAAATTCTATGTGGTGGAAAACATTCTGCATCGTTAGTGTATGTCTTGAAAGTCCAACAGGCTTTAAGAATTTCACTAACCCTAGGTATCTTGATCCATGAGGAGCGATAGAGAATTTTCTTTCATAAGTAGCTCCTAATAACAATGATGGATGAATTTTGATCATGTACTTTGCTTCAGTGGGTTTTCAGCACAATGTATAGAAGATATATCTATTAAATACCCAAAGTCGTACGTGGAAAAGATACAGAGTAGAAATGGAGAACTTCTTGAGTGTTGTGTTGTGTGTTACAAGTGAAAGTGAGAAGGGCACCTCCTATTTATAGCCTAGAGAGAGTGAGGAGGTGGGTCCTTTAATCCATGGAGATCAATCTGATGACCTCGGATCAAATCGACATTCATCCAACACATAGAAGTGGTCAAAAGTTTGTTTTCTTGCATGTGGAGAAGACTGAGGCTGTTTGGCCCTTAGCAGCCTGGGAACGGGAACATGGCCTACATTCCCGTTCCGGGAACATCGTCCCGATTCGTGGAATGGGAACATGATGGAACATCGTTCCGAACACTAATGGAACGTGATCCACACCATGTGAACACCAATGGAACGTGGGGTCCAAAATTCATTTGATGGAAGAAAAAAAGAGGAGAGGCCACATGAGAAGTTCAATTATCTATTTTATCTTTATTATTTTAGAACTTTCTAAGTCTTATGTTCATGATATCAACTAATCTAATTAGGATCATGTTCATCGTTAAGCCTGGGCGTTCGGGTTACCCGATTTTTTCGGGTCGGGTAATTCGGGTAATTCAAAATTCGGGTAATGAAAATTGCTACCCGATATTACCTCCGAAAAAACACTACCCGCAAATTCGGGTACCCGATAATTCGGGTTCGGGTTCGAGTATTACCCGATATACCCAAATTTACAGAAAACAACAAACTACACTAAATTTCAGTAGCGATCTATACATAATTTCAGCAGCTTTCAATAGCAATTTGTAGAGAATAATATATTACAGTCACTAATTCAAATAGAGAGAATTATATTCTAATAAAGTGATAAGTTAAATGGTTCAGCTAACAACATATGATAAATACAAAGACAAAAACAAATCTTTGGGTAGTTCGGGTAGTTTGGGTACCGGGGGATATTACCCGAATTACCCAAACTAATTTCGGGTAATCAAAATCGCTATCCGAATTTGGGATCGGGTACCTCGGGTTCGGGTAATTCGGGTCCGGGTTCGGATAATTCGGGTACGGGTAATGGGTATCGGGTATTTTGCCCAGGCTTATTCATCGTTTCGGAAACATGTTCCATTTACCACGTGGTACGCGTTCCATTAATTGAAGGAACATGATCAAACTGTATACCCTCTTCGTCCCATGGATTTAAGAAACAACATACCACGTACCGTGTTCCCGTACCACGACCCCAACGTTCCGGGAACATGGCTGCTATGGTACTTTGGCCTCAGCGGCGGATCCAAAGGGGGGGCTGGGGGGGCTCCAGCCCCCCTAATTTCTTGATTTCAAGCCTAATCACTGTAGCAAAAGCTTGATTTCATCATTAAATCTTCGTGCAAATCAACATCTCCATTATTTTAGCCCCCCTTATCCTGCATCGTGCATCCGCCACTGGCCTCCAGGGGAGTTGGGCGACCAGGGGGCTCACCACTTCACCCCCACCCCCACCACCATTGGCCCTTGGGGCCTCCATCTTTCGCGTAGCACCTGGTCCAAAGCCCACGGACACAACTACACAGGTTGTCTCGATGCATTTGCTCATTGTTAGTTGCGGAGTGGGTCCATTGATCCATATGATGTGCATCATGTGTCATTGTCGTGGATTCTGTAACCACGAAATGATTAGTGATCGATTAGTTGGTCTATGATATGGACTCTTGTCAAACACTTAAACAAGATAGGGGGAGCTCTATGTTATCATCACTAATTTTCAGAGAATAAAGAATACTTTCCCCTATCTGGTATCTATATGTTCTATTTTTATCTACTACGTTGATTACGAGAGATGGAGATGAAGAAGTCCTAACATGTAGCAACTTGTTTTACAACACGTTATCATACAACAAGCTCTACGTGCTGGTTTTGTCGGCATGCTGGTTTGTGGATGATGTTAACCATCCGTCAAGAAAATAATATGTTATCAAAATGCGTTTGAAAGAAGCACATGCTGATTATTACAAGTTCCCTTTATTTGTTTTAGTTCGACAATCTATTTGTGAATAAATATTAGTCTACTAGTGCATTAAAATTTGTTTTAGATTAATGCATGTTATAAATTGATGTATCACAAGAGCGCGGAGCTCATATTTTGCCCAAGGTTAAGTGATAGAAAACATTTCAGAAGTGCATGTGGCATAGTATTGACGATTAAAAAAACAACGTACCACCCTAAACGACTATGGCCCTGTTCGGCTTACCCCCATATTCGGTTTGTTCGGCTTGTTTTTTCAGCCAGAACAGTATTTTTCTCTCACGACAATTTAGCCAGAACAGTGTTTTCAGTCAGTTTCAGCCAAGTTTTAGACCAGCGAACGGGGCCTACTTGTCTAGCAATAGTGTGCTGTGACAAAAGAACGACCACCGTGATACATATTATTGTCTAAATATATTATTACTTATACATAATTATGTTGCCCCCTTGCAATACACAGATACTCCACTAGTATATATACTGAATGTGAGGCACAAAGCTTGTTTGACCATTTCCACATCTTTGGCTAAAGTAATCTAATCTTTACATTGAAATTGCCCAACTACCCCAGCTCTGCAGTGTATTCTCGTCTTCCTCTGCTGGGTTCAATGTTGTCCCAAGCAGTAAACGACTAATAGTCGGTTGCTGTTTAGCCGTTATTTAAGCTAAATTAATCTCTAAATGGGTAGAATAAATGTTTAAATGGTAGAAATAGCTGATTAAATGAAAGCGATGCATCATTACGTAGCGTTTAAATACTGTGCAAACGGACTAATTAGCCATTTAGGGCACTCCCAATGCTAGAAATCATATATAGTTTCTATGAATGTACATATAGAAATTAAGGTTTCTAATGGATAGTTTCTACAACATAATCTTTTGTCCAATCGCACATCTTCTCTCTCCCTTATCTACCTATCTATCTCTTCATGTCTTGGTTCTCGTGTAGACATGGTTTTTTATTAAGACCATATTTGAATCATCTAGTTTTTAAGAATCTTGCTTTTGAAAACTGGGTGGAATCCAAACAGGCCAGTTTTTGTCTAGTTTCTTGTGTTAGTTTTTGCCAGATTCTTAAAAATCAAGAAGCTGTTGATATCCATCTTCTGCCAGTTTTTATGACCCTGTGAGCAATAAATGGAGTCAGATTCTTAAAAACTGGAGATCCAAACACCCCTACTAATTTTTGCTCAGAATCCAGATTTTAGAAACTAGAGGTAAAAACTGTTTTTTTAAGAATCTGAAACTCATCCAAATAGGCCCTAAGAAACCATTTCCTCCTCTGTCCTTGATAAATCATTTGTCACATCAGCAAAATACTTAGATGGTAGGATAATTAATGCACATAGAAACTACGATAGTTTCTTCATTGTGAGTGCAAGGGCAAACAATGGCTGTGTAAAGAGAGACGGGAGTACAAGGCTACAGGAGAGACGTTGCAAGTGAGCCAGAGACATAATAAACAGTGTTATTTTTTTTTTTCATATGGACCGACCATAACTATATGGATGGCTTATGGCCTATGGGCTACCTTCACAATGACAAAGTAGTCTATGGACTGCCTTTTTTCCATTGTAGACGTCCAGCTCACACATTGTGCGGATTGTTTTAGCAAAGGCCGACTGCACCTGAGCCTACTCATATAGTCAGGTTAGACCAGAAACATTGCTCATTCCCAGGCAAACTGAGCTTCCTAGTTGTGCCACAGCAACCCACACTTCCCCGTTCGGCCTGGTTTGTTTGGCTTTTTTTTTTCAATCAAAACAGTATTTTTTTTTCATAATAATTTAGTTAAAATAGTATTTTCAGTCAGTTTTAGTCAAAATTCAGCCAGCCGAACAGGCTGCGCCTGCAGGACAAGTCAAAATAACCAGCCCATGCCCAGGCCCATGGTTGTGAGCATGTACCTTCGAGACTTGTGTTTCCTCATCCGGAGCACCCCTCCTCCATCCAGCTCCATCACAAATCCAGTTAAGATGACGAACTTTTCAAGCGGAGAGCAGACAAAGCCTTCCTCGGACACTTGTTGTATTCCCTCCGGAAGAACTTGGCGACACAGAATTTGCCAGAACCCAGGTGCACAAGGTACGGATCGATCAAGTCGCATCCGTCACACTCTGGCATCTCCTCCTCCAGCATGCTGGACACCACAGGCCTGGTCCGCCTCCGCCCAGAGGCGGCGGCGTTCATGAGGTCCGACGAGCAGAGCAGGCCGGTCTTGGATGAGAAGCCAAGCCACGAGTCGCACTCAGGGATGTAGTGAGCACGGTCACGGAAGGGAAGCACCCATTTGCCAGCCTTGCTCCAAGTGCCAGTCAATGTGTCGAAGGAGTAGGTGCCGATGCCCGGCGTCGATATCCAGATGCGCGAGCCGCCGACCACCGTGTAGGCGGTGATGCGGGCGGGTTTGTAGCCAGTCTCAAGCACGTACGGCGGTGGCTCGAGGCAGCGCCAGCGCCAGTCCTCAATGTTCTCCATGTACTTCGGGGATGGCTGATGGCTCTCCGTCATACACGAGGGTTTCGAAGCCGCAGCGGCTGTGGCTGGGCAGGAGCGGGCTCCTGTCCATGACGTAGAGAGCGTCCCCGACAGCGAGGGAGACCGTTTCGAACTGCTTTGGCTCGTTGAGGCGCCGCTGGTGGTAGACGGTTTGATGGCGGAGGTCGTAGATGAAGGTGAACCCGTTCTCGTCGGCGCCGGCGATGAGGCTCTTGTTCTCGCCGCGTCCAAACAAGGTGAAGAAGTCGAGGACCCGACTGCCACAGTCGTGAGAGGGCGAAGCGATGAAAGAGATGAATGGTCGCGGCAGCCGAGCATCCTCAATTCCTGATGGTCCTGTTCCTGTGGCAGGAGTGACGATGTTCTTGTGGTTTGTGGTGGGGAAGAAGAGTGTGGACGCGTCGATGCGGCGCAGAGCGTAGTTTCCACGGTCGAAACGATCCACCAGCAGGTACAAGTACCTCCGCCACTTGCTCATCTCCGACCTGGACCTGGTCGAATGGAGGCACGGCGAATGCGTGCTTCGGTGGCCGTGGTAGTACAAGCCAGCACGTGCTGGGCCGGTTTCACAAGAAGCGACGTACGGCTTCTGCTGTGCAGTAATGTGGTGTAGCAAATTATTGATGTTTTTACGCTTCACTCAAACTCATTTGGAAGATAGCAAGCTTTTTACATGTGCAAACAGCTTCATATTGCAGGCTAGGGACGACAATGAGTAAACCAAGGTCAAGAGCAAAACCTCAACCATGAATACACGTGTTGAAGCCGATTAGGTTTATACAACAACTATGTCTAGCATGCTCGAGGTCGGTTGCACACGACCTCAAACGCAGCAAGCAACTTCAAGATCAGCAAGACCGATCGAGAGATCGATGACGCCGATTCGAAGCCCGTCCTTGGTCGATAGAACTCGAGAACACCTCCCGGGAACCCGTCGGGGAGATGCACGCCGAGGTTGTTCTAAGGTCGGCAAGACCACCTAGAACATCGCCAAATCTCATCGAGAGATGCGTCGAGTAACATGAGATTGGAGAAGTAGGGTAAAGGGGTAATAGATGTAAAAAAAGTTCGATTGGATATTGGATTACTCAATCGGCCATGATCTCCAATATATATAGAGGGGGTGGTCTTATCCCAACAGAAAACTTTTCCGAGACTTATTTTTCAAGTTTTCCACTAGCTTTGAATAGTTTGGATCGGAATCCGAAGGGGTAGATCTAAATAGGGTCTTTTTTAGGTTTATCAGAAGTTACGACATCGGATGAACCCGGTGAACCAGCACGTTTTTTAGGTTTGTCGGATGTGTCTATTGGAACTTTTGAACGTCGGAACTTCCGATGCAGGAGCATCTTTCCGATAGCATAACTTCTTCATCTGCACTCTAAATTGGATGTTCCGTATATAAGTTTTGATCGTCTAGAGGAACGCAATTGTGAAGTCCAATCCACATTTTATCAACTTCACAAAATGGACAATTTTGGTTGTCAACACATGCCCCGCTATTTTGAGGTGAGGTTTATGTGAATCTGAAAACATAAAACACCAAATAGCAACGATGTCCAACTCATTGGCTACATGGGATCTAATTAAGGATGATGTATACATCGGCCATTCTAAAGGTGATATGCTTTTATCGGCCGTTGTTTGGGCATCACTTGGACTTCTCTTGGACAATGATTACCTTGCAACGTCTCTAACATATGTGAATCCCAAACTGCTTTGACCACTTCACATGGACCTTCCCAACTTGGAGACCTCTCCATCTCCTGGGTTGTTCTCAATTTCCCCCCTTTGGATATAAGCTTGATCAAAGTATTCTCACTTGGCACAGCCTGGCCACCAACTTATTCAGTCCAATTTGCAAATTAATCTGTAGCAACCAACATGAAGCAATACCCCTTTGATGACATGAATGTCTCCCATAGGAACCTTTGTTTGATCAAAATCCAAGCACTTAAGCAACAAGCCTTCAACAGTTCTTTGATATAGCTCATGTGCAAAACGAATTTAAATGCATTCTACCAAACACTCTAATGAACTTCAGCACTTGTATCATAGATAATTTACAATGGGAGTCCTTCAATCACCTAAATCACCCCAAGCTCACTAGAATAAATTTGGGCATAATTTAGCTCGCTTTCTATCTTTTTGCATCTTTCTCTCTATGGTAAGAAATTTTTGTCCTTCTACGTTGTAGCTTGATGCTTGTTGAGCCAACACCTTATTGTTTTCATGCCTTAGAATATGCCAAATTTAGACTTTGGCAAAATATGCAATGGTGTCAAGGCATTTATCAAGGTATGAATTAGATGATCCTTTAACATTGAAATGCACCAGCGACTTGCTGTACAAATAGTAAAAAATCATCAAAGGCTTCAACACGTTTTCACCTCTATGGATTGCGATACTTCCAAGCTAAATAACAGAGTTCCAATTTCGCTTGATTGTAATAAACCCACCAACTACAACTCCTCATGGGCCACGTGGGACAAATTCACAACTACTACTGGCTTCTAACGGGATGGGGTGTTACATCTCCCCCTACAAGAGGCCCAACTAGTTACTAGAATTGTGTTATGTGAAATCCAACCCTACTAAGGGCCACATGTAAGTAGCCATTTCCTATATAAATGCCCAAGGCCATGAGGGCAAGGGACCTCACTCCCACTCATTTCCACTTATTGCAAAACCCTAGTGTGTTCCCTCTTACTACCAAGGTCTCTCCTCCCCCTCTCTCTCTCGTGTTCGGAACCACCAGTTCCAACACATTATTTAACAATTATCATATCAATCAACATACTATTGTGATCAGCACTCAATATTCAATAATTATTTAATGGTTTATTGCATCATTTAAGTAAGGAACCTAAATGAGAGATATTACAGTCCTCTAAACTAAAGAATGAAGATCTAAGAATATATCACGGCTAAACCAAATAGCGGTGTTTAGTGGAACAATTGGCATGGTATAGAAGTAGACCCTCTAAAAAGGTATAGCGAAGCGAACTATGTAAAACCATGGGTCAAGATGACAAAACTTATTTAGTCGCTGTAGACACTTGGTCATACTACATGCCCTCTTTAGTCCGTGCTCTGGTATGTTGCGGTGGTACCCCATCGCTTCCTTTGCGGGTACCCTATTGCTCCCTTTGTGGTGTTATACCCCTTAGTCTCATGGGATCCCTGTCCTTTGGAGTTGTGGAGTAAAATCTCTAGACATGAGTGTTGGTCTTGATTTAGAAGTCCTAGGTCATAGGAAAGACCAGGTTGAAGAGGATTCATCCAGGCAAAGTAGTCACACCTATTCTCCATGGGCACAAGGCTCGGGTGTTACTTGACCAGACATCTGTTGTCATGACTTTAAGGAGATGCGCCGCCTACACCTGCCGCAACAACATCTATATGATAATTCTATGTTAAAAGTTGGACCCTAGAAATTGAAAGCTCATGTTCGCACCTTACAATTTTACAAAAATTAATTAAAACATGTAAGAGATGAGTTTGTATGGTAGACCGCTATTTTGTGTAGACCGGTGTGACTAGATATATATGTGTGTGTGGGCCCCACAATGAAAGCTGGACCCTAGAATTAAAACCTCGATCTAAAGGCTATGATCGGAAAGTTTATGTTGGGATGATGCCGGCGCATCGTCCGCTCACCAATCGAAAAGTTTATGTTGGGATGAAGACGAGGCGGCAGAGATAGGAAAGTTTATGCTGGGGCATGCGAGGTGCTTCGCCTGTTCCACCGATCAGAAAGTTTATGTTGGAATGATGGCGAGGCAGCGTGATCAGAAGGTTTACGTTGGGGGCATGTGAGGGATGGTCGCCGGCTCTAGAGGCTATGATCGGAAAGTTTACATTGGGATAATGCTAGAGCATCATCTGTTCCACCGATAGGTAAGTTTATGTTCGGATGATGGCGAGACGGCGTCGATCAGAAAGTTTATGTTCGGGGCATGCGAGGGACGACGACTGGCTCTAGAGGCTACGATCGGAAAGTTTACGTTGGGATGATGTTGGCGCGTCGTCCGTTCACCGATTGAAAAGTTTATGTTGGGATGAAGGCAAGGCGGTGTCGATTGGAAAGTTTATGTCGGGGCATGCGAGGGACAAAGGCTGGCTCAAGAGGCTATGGTCGGAAACTTTAGTTGGGATGATGCTAGCGCGCCGTCTACGGAAAGATTATGTTGGGGATAATGGCAAGGCAGCGTCGATCAGAAAGTTCATGTTGAGGGCATGCGAGGGACGAGGGATGGCTCTAGCAGGTGGGCAGCAACGCGCCTTTGGCCCATGATGCCTAGGGCCCATAAGTATATATACATACTAGAAAAAATGTATTTAACCTCCCTCAACTATTCATACCTCTCTCAATTTCTAGAAGTAGAGATACTAGGACTTGTAATCCTAGAGCGTTTGCCTATTTAGCTTTACAATTCCTAGTGATCTTGTTTAGTTGATTTACTTGATATCTAGGTTTGTGTAGGTCATCACCCTAAGCTTGCTAGACTAGTAGTGCTTATTGGGTTCACCTTTGTTACTAACTAGTTCGTCCAACGCACACCTGCACAAGTGTCACTTTGCTACGCCATCACCACCGCCCCGCTCTGTTGACGCCGATCACTCTTCCCCTCCCCATTTTCCCATCATCACTCAACATTCATGTTGTTGGACCTAAGAGCAACGGATCTGAAAACCCAGCACAATCCCGCTATTGCATCATCATCGGAAGAAGAGAGCCACAATGGTGCGTGTGAGCTTGTAGGCCGAGAGAGGGACACAACCGTGACAACTCCTAGTTTGATGGACAGAGACACCCCGAATATAAGAGGAATTTTCCTCTAAGAGATGATCCCGCTAGCTATATCATTTGTGAAAACCAAACATGTAGTCTAGTGTCTCGCTCGCTCCACCACAGGCGACAACAACCCCACGGTATTAGCGGAGGGATGGCAGAAGTACGCGATTACGACTATGCAGCATGCCACTTTTTGTCCACGGTAAGTAAAGGCTCAGCTAATCCCTCCATGGCTGTTTGTTTGTTTGTTTCCTACTTCTTAGTTCCGACAGCAGCAGACCCATATTCTCATCTCGTCTCTTACCGTTTGTGCGCCCCGCTGATCATGTCATGTTTTACCCCAGCTGGTCAAATAATTAATTATTTGTTAAACCTAGGACTTGGGACGCGTAGACTTGTCCTCCACCAACGCAAGCCTAGTATCGCAATAGCTAAGATGTCGCCTGTCTTTCTCATGCATGGCCGGGACAGATGGCGACGCCTTTCTTTCAGGTCCCAACCCAATTGATAGCAATGGCCACAGCCCACAAGTGTCGTCTGCTGACCCTAGGCTATTCTGTTCAATTCCCAATAGGCGCAGGTCTCGTATCTTAAACTTAATGGAGCTTTAATATTGATACACACTAATAAGTAATAAAGTTACATTCTCTCTCCGCAACAAGCCAATACAAACATCATGTAAAAGGAACAGGAAAAAAAGAGGAAAGAGTGAACTCAGCGCGTTCAAACTGTAAGCAACACTATCGCAAACTCGCTGTATATCCATTCTGCGTTCCAAGTTCCAACAGTGCTGAGATGGCTATACACAGTACAACTAATACGATGCTACTATCGCTAGATCATAACGAGAAAGGATCCTTCTCTTTATTAAAAAAAAAGGAAGCTGTTTTTATTTCACCTCCGGGAATTAGCTTTAAAAAAACTTTAGCAGGAGCTCTGTCTTTCAATTAAGATAGGGAAGAAAAAAGTATATGTACAAGCATATAGAGGTATGTACAAGCAGATAGAGGGAATAATACACGCCCCGTGGGCACAACAGAAGGGTGGAAGCCCACTCAGAAAAGGAAACCCCTCCTAGCCAAGCGCTCTCTTCCTCCGTTCAATGTCGTCTTTGATCCTCACAGCTGCCTACCACACTGTTTCTAAAGTGTTGTAAAAAATGCGCATGTTCCTCTCTTTCCATAAGTTCTAGAAGGTGTATATTACTAGGCCATTGAACCTCTTTCGATCAGCCAGAGGCGCTTTGCTAGTGGCCTTCTCCCACCAAGGCATGATCTGTAGTGGGTCTTCCTATTGCCGCCCAATATACCATCAAAGTGCTCCCAAGTGAGAACTTGGTTCCAAACCACCTTTGCGAAAGGGCAGCATATACATAAGTGAAGACCGGTCTGCAAGGGCCCATTGCATAGAACATAGTGTCCTGGTGCGACCATCCTCTTTTTTGCAAATTGTCTGCCGTTAGGATTTTCCCATGAATTAGGATCTAGGTGAACACCTTGCATTTGTTTTCCATCTGTGCTTTCCAAATGTGGTCCCTTGGGAATTTTGTGAATGAGCCTCTGAATTGGATCCGGTAAGCTGAGCGGGTGGAATAATTACCATCTGGAGTCCATTTCCAGGTGATGGAATCCTTGACGCCTTGGGCCAAGTGCACATCTTAGATCCTGATCCAAAGAGAGACGAACTCCTCTATGTGGGTTGTGGTCGTAATGAGTCCTCTCAGACAGCGTATCCAATTATTGTTGCGAAGCTCGTGTTGCACCATTATGTTTTCCCTAGAAACTAGTTGGAAGAGGTTTGGGGCTAGGTATCTGGGAGCCTCTCCATCAAGCCAATTATTATGCCAGAAGCGAGCCTTTACGCCATCACCTAGGTAGACTGTGGTTGAGGAGTTGAATAAGAGACGGTCATTGTCATTACAAGGAAGATCCATTCCAGCCCAAGGTTTGGAATCTTCAATCTAATCCTGCCATAGCCAGGGAAGTCGAAGGGTACGACCAAACCTTTCAAGGTCGGGCACACCAAGCCCACCCAGATCCTTTGGACGAGTGACTGTTGGTCAATTAACCAGGCAGTGTCACGTCAATGATGCTCTTCTTTCGTCACTAAAGACTCCAAAATCGTCACATATATTATTTTATGATGAATTTGTGACGATATGGTATTCGTCATTGAATGCGCGTCATATTTTACCTACCGTGACGAAACATCTATTTTCGTCATAAATGTGCATTTGTTCTATGACGAAATGGCCATCATCATAGAAGTGTATTCTTTCTATGACGATCTATTTTTATCATTGATATAGCCCCTTTTTTGTCATGACTTGCCGTCTGTTAGGCGGCCAGACGACGTCTGCCACGCTGGCAGCTGACGTGTCTTGTCCACGTGGCGCGTCCACATTACAGGTGACGTGTCCGACCACGTGGCAGCTGACGTGGCCAGTGATGTGGATGGTCCACGTGTCCACTTTTTATTGGGCCACAAGGCTTGTTGTGATAGGTTCTCATTTTTGTCACTGAAGTAAATAGAAATTCATCACAGAAAAGTCAGATAATTCATCACAAGTGCACATGCTGATTTCATTACAGAATGCAAATAATACTAGAATGACCAAAAGCTTCCATAAATTAACAGATCCAGTATTCCAATGACCAACAACTTAATCAACAATTCTAAACTCGGTTCACATAACTCACTAGACATCACATTTGAACTACTAGTTTCATCTCAGTTCACATTAACATCACAGGAAATAATAAAAAGTTGCCAACCACCAGCAACATAAGTTACTACATAAACAAAATCACCAGCAAACCCCTTGCTTAATGAACCAGTAGCTACGAGCAGCGCTCATGTCAAAGAAGCATTGTTGATGGTCAAGATACGCTTGAGCAGCGCATTGTTCTCCTCCATTGCCTTGTTGTTTATCTTTATCAGCTTCTTGTACTCCTCCATCTCCTTTTGTGTCCTCGCCAGCTTTTCCTCAGCTTCTTCACTTCTCTTCCTGAGTTCATCGATTTCACCTTGTACAGCAGCCGTAGCTTTAGCTGCTAGTTGCTCCCGAAGCTCGCTTTCATTTGATGATGATGATTTGGAGGATGGCACTGGTTTGATGCCAACACTCTTCAGGAAAAGGTTTGAGCTGTTCTAGGAGAGCACCTGGGACACAACCTGCACACTGGACACTGCTGTCTCACCTTCAGCAACAGGTTCTATCCTCAAAGCTTCCATATTTAACTGAAACAACAATGACCCATCATTAGTTGATACTTATTGCATTAGTTTGAGGAGGAAATATCACACAAGATGTATTTTAAAAAATAAAAACCTATGCTGCATTGACAGAAACTGATGCCAAATAGGTATGCAATCATGAGTCATTTATTTGTTGTCAGGTAACTGAATACAAGTAGAAGTCAACAACATACGATTATTATTTAGCAAGTATGTCTAGCTATATTGGATTATGACCAGTTTTGAGCAAAAGATAGAATACAAAATGTTTGAAACAAGACATATTATCCAATTAATGAATAGTTGTTGGCACAACGAAACATATGTCGTGACTTACAACTGCTTCTCTTGCTAGTTCAGTCAGACCATGTTTGGAGCTGGTATGGCATGTCTTGAAGGCCTCCACCGCATCAAGTTCTTCATTTTGTTCTGTGCTTGGTTCTGCATTGTTTTTCTTCTTCTTCTGTTTCATAGATAACCAATTACAGCAAAGTTTTCTCAGATGAAATGCAAAATAAGTTGTTTAGTGCAAATATGTACAGGGTACTCTTTACTTACATATGCATGTAAGTGTGCCACATAGCTGCGAGAACCCGTAGTTTGATGATACTTGACTTTACGGCGATTCTGCTTGTTCTTTTCACTTGATTCCTATAAGATAATGAACATGTTAGATGAGATCATAGGTTTAAAATGAGAAGATCCTTTGGAAACTGATTGAGAAAGAATATATGACAAGATACCTATTTATCTGAAAAATAGTAAGATGGTAATTTTTCAACTCCTGCAGAGTTGTCTACTCTTTTATGCCCCTATACAACTTCTATGAAATGTACATCTCAAATTGTCTGAATGCTCACCATGAACTGCCTTTCTATTGTTCTGTTCATGATTTTGTCCTTTAGAATATGTTATTCTATCCTTTGATGAATGGACTGATATTTAAGGGTATATTTGTAATCCTTTTTGTTTGCAGGATATATATGACCAACCCTTTTTTCCCAAGTACATTCTGCTAATTGCTCCAATTTAGGAGCTTCGGGAATCTTTATGTTTGAAAATATTTATGTGTTACACTACTTTTCATTGAAGGGCCTGGGTATAGCAAGAAGGATTGATGAGATGATATGTTTAAAATGAGAAGATCCTTTGGAAACTGAATGAGAAAGAATATATGAGAAGATACCCATACCATGTTTTTTGGATCAGACCACTTTGCAACTAGTGCCTTCCACTGTTCATCAGTCATGCATGCAACTGGAGAAGTTGTCCTAATCTCATTTGCAGGTACACCATTGAAGTATTTATTCTTGAGCCGATAACGCATTTGTCACACCCTAGAGCACGGCATATCGGTGCAAGCTTCCTATGTTGGCTTATCGTCAGGGTTAATGGCCAAGCACCCCTAGTCATATGACAATTCCATATTTAGTTAGTCAATTCAGGTTAAACAGATATACATGTTAACCATAGAAACAGTAATGCACTTACAGAGAGCTTTCCCATAAAGTTTTTATAATATTGATCGTCTCTCTTGTATTCTTTCCAATGAGGTAGGACAAGAACCTTATCCCGAATGATGACACCAGCCTCAGATGCAAACTTGGCTGCTTGAACAGGTTCATGAGGCCTTCTTTTGCCTTCAGCAATAGCTATGGGCATTCTCCTTCCCATAGCTTGTCATCCTGTCTAGCTGTGTTCCCTTGGTGGGTGGCCTGGGTCTCCTTGGGGCTCGCTGTGCAGGAGCTATAAAATAGAATTTGCATTAAAATGATTTAGTTTCATGCAGATAAGCAAAACAGATGACATATTTGAATGACAAAGAAACTATAACTTGCCTTCAGTGTCTTCCTCTCCAGCTACATTGTCTTCATCAGCACCTATACTGTCTTGAGCACCAGCTCCACTGACTTCCTCTGTAGTTGTATTGTCCTGACCACCAGCTCCATTGCCTTCCTCTGCATCTGTATAAGACCTTTGTGGTGGTATTTCATCATGACCATCTGTAGGATCCTCTACATTATGGCCATCTCTCGCTGAAGGTTGAAGCATTTTTTATGATCTTGTTTGGGATTCAGGAGGTTGCACCTATGATCCTTGAGATGCCCTCACTCTCTTACTAGCCCTAACTCCTGGCGCCATGGTGGGACCTATCTTCTTCTTCTTTGAAGCTAGGATTTTCTGACTATGCCCTGCAGGATACTGTGGAAAAAAATTAAGTCATGTGCATTAATAAGCAAGACCATATATTAAAGAACAGGTATGCAATCAACAAGATGCATCTAAAAGCAAGGGCGTATATTAAAGAATAGATTAAAAACATTGAAATGCAATGCAAATATTCCCCATCCAGTACTTTGAAGATAGAAGAAGCACCTTAGTTGCCAGGGGTTGTGGCTGCTCATCAGATTCAGTGTCATCATCATCACTATCTCCTTGATCATCATCTTCAAGGAGATACTCCGATGAATCTGAATCTTCACTATTTGTTTTCTTATTTGCTGATTTCCCCCTTCTTTGATGCAGATTGTGATACCGAGTTATTAAATTCAGTAGATAGATTTTTCAGGCCGAATTCTTGCATCTTCTTTAAATTGTTCACCACACGTGTATCCCGGCGTCTCTCATAATTAGTTTTTGGAGGTTCTTACAAAAACAAGCAAATTGTGTCTATCAGAAAATAAAAAGGAGTGAACTAAGTACTAAGAGGTAGTAATACTAGATGCTAGGTAGATAAGAGGTAGGAGCTAGTAGTGCCTGCTGAAGAGCTAAGTGATAAGAGGTGATAGGTTATAGGCAACAAGTAATAGGTCAGAGGTAAGAGGTACAACTTTTTTTGTACTGAAGCACAAATACTCTAAATTATCTGAAAATTTTGATGATAGCTTGTACTAAACTACTCTTTTCCTATCAACACACATGCATGCACTCTGCTACATCCAAATCTAGATCATTAAAATGGTCAAACTGACCACGCCAAAATCTATTTGAAGTCAAGAGTCACAACTACTTTTAGAATTGTACTACAATTGCTTTCAGAAAACATCACTGCTGCTTCTATTTTAGACAAATACAAGTGCAAAATAGATTACTAATTGCACATCAATACATAAATACAGATCCAAGATTCAGAATACAATTTGACTGAATGGTTAGCAAACCAAGACTAGGTACTATTCATACGCAGCAGAGTATATAGCAACACACTTGTACAGGCAGATATGGGACAGTGGGTACTATTCATACAATTTGACTAAATGGTTAGCAAACCAAGATTCATTCAGCAAAGCATTTCATTCAGGAACTAAAACAGATCAGGTTCTCTTGCAAAAACAAGGACTGATTGTCTGACACACCAGATACAACTAAGTCTGAACTGAACCTACATTTTTACAGGCACATATGGGACAGTGCGTGGTAGTCCCACAGCTAGAGGCACTGCAAAAGGATTGCTTATGGAGCTAACTAGATACCAGGGCAATAGAATTATACAACAGAATTCATCAATGCAGTAGAGTTTTGCTTACCTTATTCTTGTTCTACAGGTCGCTTCCTACCTTGCCACCTTGTTGCCACCATGGCGGTTGTGGCTAGGTTGCAGATGTAGACCATGTGCTCGTCGTCAGTGGTCGTCAAAGGGGAAGCAACCCTGGTGCGATGAACCCTAGTCAACGGGGAAGCAGATCCAGTGCGGCGACGACCCACAATCCAATGGTGGTTAGGGTTAGGTTGAGGCGAGAAAGAGGTGGATGGGGCGAGATAGGTGCATGGGGCGATGAGAGAGAGGGGTTACGGTGATTGATGTCGGCGAGGACGTAGCTCGTGGGTGGGGACGCAGCTCATCGACGACGGTTATGTCCCGGCGGTGGTGGATAGGGTTCGAGAAATGGGGGGAAGAGAGAACGAGTGGTCGAGGAGGTGATGAGTGCGGGAAATGAGTAAATATACCAGTGTTTTTAGCAGATTTTTTTAACGAGGGAAATTGTTTTGGCGCCTTGAGGCGCGAGAGGTTGCGGTCTTCTTTTTTTTGGCATTGCAGGATCTGTTTATCAAAGACTGCGCTTGAGAACTAATGAAACCACTTGAGTAGCGCAATGGTATGGCCCTTTTTTTGGCATTGCAAGATCAGTTCATGTGGTCTGATTTGAAAGAGTCATGCTACAATTTAGGAATAATTTTGACAGAGTATTTTTCACAGGTTGTATGTAGTTCTGCATGAAAGTGGATACAATTTCAATAGAATTTGGACATATAGGTTCACACAATAGATAGGTAGCACTTAAGTTACAGTAACATAGGTCCAGATAACATGATAGGCCGAGATAACATGTCCAGATTACATGTTCAGATTACAGTTTCAGATAACATGTCTAGGGAAAAACAAAATAGTAGTGTAGTCTAGGGACATGTCAGTGGTCCATACTAGAAATCAAAATAGTACGTCAAGGTCCATACTAGAAATCATCATCTTCATCGTCTAGGGACATGTCATCATTGTTATCATTGCCACCATCACTACAGTACTGCAGTACTGTCTCATCTTCCTCCTCGTCCTCACTATCTTCACAAATAATAGGTTGCTTCTTGCTGCTTATAAGGTCTTGTAAATTTCCTTCAATTATACTAGCTTCTCCACCTTGAATATTGTGCGTAACCTCATTATCAGCCCCTGCTTGCACTACATGTTCAGTATCAGAACAATAATCATCCCGATGCACATCATGACTGGCCTCATCTTTTTCAGTGACATCATAAATATTCCTATGTTCAAATTTCTACACAACTCGCCAATCTTTACCTAAAGATGTGTCTTGCAGGTAAAATATCTTTTTCGATTGAGTTGCTAAGATGAAAGGATCAGTCTTGTACCATAATGACTGCACATTGATGGATTTGAAATGTCTGTCATCTCGAAGGCCTATCGTCTTGGCTTCTTGCTTGAACCAATCACATCAAAATAGAACCACCTTTCGATGGACTTGATGATTTGAGTTATATTGCAACTCAATTACCTCTTTAAGGACTCCATAAAAATCTATGTTGTTCCCATCATGTGAACCTTCAGTCATTACACCACTATTTTATGTCAGAAGGAAATTCTCATGATCCACAGTGCTATACTGCACTCCATTAACCTTGCAAGCTGCACATGTCTTAACTCGCAGATCTGGGCCACATGACAGTGCCCACAATCCTTCGCTAACCGATTCTAGATTCTCCTTGCGTTTGTTCTCAATCTATTGCAACAAAAGTACTCAGTTAACCAATTACATATGGATACTAATGCATTTACTGAACCTAGAAACACAATGTGTAGTGACTTACATGGCAGCTAAACCACTTTGCAAATCCTTGTTCAACCATTTTATCAACATCAAGTGCACCTTGCTGCTCAAGATCGTCCCTGTACAAGCTGCAGGGCAAAGTTAAGTCATAAGAATAATTTGAAAAATTAGAAATAAAACAAAAACTAATCCCCAAAACATCTAATAGATACTTACTCCAAATATTCCTTAGCTTCTTCACAATTATTTAGCACATACCAAACTAACTTATTGAGGTCAACATCATCAATTTAATGGCTCCTATTAGATCCAACAAGAGTAACACCATGCTTAAAAACAGAGATGTCATCAGGCAATGGCATCTCTCCATCACTACCATCATCATGGTTAAATCTATTGGCAATATCCTCCATATACCTAGAACAAAAAGTCAAGATGTCACTTGCCATATATGCCTCAGCAATTGATCCTTCTGGCCTAGCCCTGTTCCTTACAAAATTTTTTAAAGTGCCTAGTGAAGGGTTGAGATGGCGACTAGAGGGGGGGTGAATAGTCTTTTCTAAAACTTAATCGCGTCGGCTAACCGATACAAATATGGAATTTAAACTAACGGTCTAGCCAAGACTACACCCCACTATATATGTTCACTAGCACCTTGCAAAGATAACAATTATGCAACAAAGGTGCTGGGCTAGTTAGAGCTCTCCTAAATAATTCTAGGAGCAAGGTTACACAAACCTATGCCACTAGTATTTTAAGCAACAAGAGAGCTCCTACACATGCTAGTAAGCAAAAGCACAAAGCTAATAAAGCTCACTAGCAATGCTCAATAACAAGGCAACCAATGCCTAATTAGAGAGCACAAATACTTAGCTACACAAACTAAGCAATGCGACTAACAAGGTTACTAAAACCAAATTAGCCACGCAAGGGAGCTACTTCTATGCTACACAAGCAAGAAGGTAATTAGCAAGCTACACAAGCTATCTAATTACAAGAGCAACTACACAAGCTTAATATGTATAAAAGTAATTGCAAGCTTGTGTAATGGGGATGCAAACCAACGGGAAGAACAAGGTTGACATGATGATTTTTCTCCCGAGGTTCACGTGTTTGCCAACACGCTAGTCCCCGTTGTGTCGACCGCTCACTTGGTGGTTCGGCGGCTAATTAGCATCACCCGCTAAGCCCGCACGTCGGGCGCCGCAAGAACCTACCCCTTGAGTGAGGGTAGCTCAATGACATGCTTTACTAGAGTTGCTCTTCGCGGCTCTCGCGGGGCGAGCACAATGCCCCTCACAAGCACTTCTCCGGAGCGCCGCACAAGCTTCTTGCGCGCTTTGACGGAGACCACCACCAAGCCATCTAGGAGGTGGCAACCTCCAAGAGTAACAAGCACCACCAGCTTGCAACTCGATCACCTAGTGCCACTCGATGCAACCTCACGATGCAATCGCACTAGAATCGCTCACTCACACAATCGAATGATCACTATCAAGTATATGTGTGATGGAGGGCTCCCAAGCACTCACAAGCATGGACACTAAGTCCCTTGAGGTGCTCAGCACCAGCCATGGCCGAGGGCCACTTCTATTTATAGCCCCAAGGGCTAAACTAGCCGTTACCCCTTCACTGGGCAACGGTCGGGCCGACCGGACGCTCCGGTCATGTTGACCGGACGCTGGACCTCAGCGTCCGGTCGCTCGTAGACGACCACGTGTCTCGATTCCAACGGTCACTTGACTTGACCGGACGCAGCAACTTCAACTGACCAGACGCTGAAACCCCAGCGTTCGGTCATTTCCAGTAAGCTCCCAAGCATGACCGGACGCGTCCGGTCGAACACGATCGGACGCAGCCAGCGTCCGGTCACTCTCCAGCTACTGCTACACTCCACGTCAGTGCGACCGGACGCAGCCTGCCAGCGTCCGGTGCATTCAGATCCAGCGTCCGGTCAGTTGACCGACGCCAGCATCTTATCCATTCTCTTCACCCTTGCTCAAGTGTGCTAACCACAAGAATTTGCATCCGGCGCAATAGAAAATAGGCATTCCTTTTTCCTGAAAGCGCCGAATCCTGCCTCACAAGCTCGGCGGAAGGGAGAGAGGGACCCAAACCCAACTCACCCCTGCAAACACCACCTCCTTTGTAAATGTGCTAACACCACCATGTGTATGTGTATTAGCATTTTCACAATCATTTCTCAAAGGATGTTAGCCACTCAACTTGCCACGCCACTCGATCCTAGCGACAATGCAAAGTTAGATCACTCGAGTGGCACTAGATGACCGATATGCAAATAAGTTTGCCCCTCTTGATAGTATGGTCATCTATCCTAAACCCGGTCATAAACTTCTCTACACACCTATGACCGGTGAAATGAAATGCCCTAGGTTATACCTTTGCCTTGCGCATTCCATTCCATCTCCTTCAATGTCGATGCAACATATGCACCAACACGATCAACAATGATATGATCCACTTCATATCATCACATGTCATATTGGTTCATCGATCTTGACTCTACTTGCTCTTCACCATTGCCATCGTCCATCGGCGCCAAGTCTTGCTCAAGCTTCACCACCACGCGGTCCATCACTCCAAAGCCTTCGACTTGCCCTTCACGCTTGCAACCGGTCCATCAAGCCAAGTCTTGTCTTGATCTTCTCCACCTTGATCACATGACTCAATGTCATGTCTTATGTGCAATAAGCTCCTTCATCATCACATGTGTGAGCTTTGCAACATCTCCAAGCCATTTTCACCTTCATGGTATATGTTGCTCACACACATGTACCTGTGGACTAATCACCTATGTATCTCATATAAACACAATTAGTCCACCTAAGTTGTCACTCACTTACCAAAACCAAACAAGGACCTTTCACCTAGCCACCTTTCTATTGGGTACATCCATCCATACTGAACAGGTCCTCTTAGCAGTGCCTCATTAGGAAGATGAACAGCCAAGTGCACCATGACATCAAAGAAGGCAGGTGGAAAGATTTTCTTAAGCTTGTATAGGATCAATGGAATTTCTTCTTTTAGCCGTTTGATAACATCAATCCTTATATTTCTACTGCATAGTTCCCTAAAGAAGGTCCCGAGCTCTGCAACTGCTTCATATACATCCTTCCTCACCAGTCCTCTTAGGCCAGCAAGTATGATTCTTTGCAGGAGTATGTGGCAAGAATGTGTTTTCAGCTTTCCCTGCACCTTCGAACCATCTTCACTTATGTATCTTGCTAGGTTAGCCGCATATCCATCAGAAAACTTGATACCTTTGTGAAACTTGCAGAACTCGATTTTCTTATCCTTCCCCAAGACATATGGAGTAGGTGGAGCAGTGACTGAGTTGCCATGCTGCTGTAACTTGCCTGGCTGATCTTTGTTTTCACCCTTACCATCGAAAGCAAAGCTTCTCCACCATGCATGTGTCCTTGGAAGGTAATGATGATGTCCAATGTAACATATTTTACTCCTTATTGCCCGAGACAACGGATCCTTATCGCAATGAATACATGCATAATACCCTTTGTTGTTCGCCCTGATAACGTGCTCAATGCTGGAAAATCATGTATACACCATAGCACGGCAGCACAAAGGTTAAACTTCCAACCAGTACATGCATCATAGGTACTGACACCCTTCCATAGATCGAGCAGTTCTTCAATTAGGGGCTCAAGGAACAAATCAAAATCCTTTCCTAGAGATTTTGGACCTGGGATGAGTAAAGACATAAAGCGCTTTGCTGGATTCACGCATTCCCATGGTGGGAGATTCAGCGGTGTTAGAAGCACTGGCCACATACTGTACTGCGTACTCATGTTACCAAATGGATTGAATCCATCGGTAGCTAAGGCAAGCCTCAGGTTCCTCGAATCATCTACAAAGGTTGGTTCCCTCGTGTCGAACTCTTTCCATGCTTCTCCATCAGCTGGATGGCTCATTACATTATCGATTGGCGTCCTCGTTTTCTTGTGCCATTGTGTTTCCTCAGAAGTGCGCTTTGAAGCAAAATTTCTTTTCAACCTTGCCAAAAGTGGAAAATGCCTTAATACCTTGTGTGGAACCCGCTTGTTCTTAGTTTCATCTTGCCATCTAGACGCCTTGCATACTGGGCACACATTCTCTTTATAATACCTCTTCCGAAACAACACACAATTGTTCTTGCACACATGGATGTTTTCAAAACCAAGGTCCAGTTCTCCAAGATATTTCTTGGCCTATCATATGATTTTGGCAACTCACTCTGAGGGTATCCTGATGACAACAACTTCAGCATTGTGGAAAATGATGTATTGCCAATTCGATAACGAGACTTGATATACAATATTCTCACCAGAAAAGAGAATTTTGAATGGCTAGATCCTAGGCCAGGTGACTTCTTCGCATCTTCAAGGACTCTTGCAAACCTTGGTTGTTCTCCATCAGCCTCTGCCGTAGCATACAGATCTCCTATCATCTCTGGCACTCCATGATCCTCATCATAATCATCATCAGCCACATCCACATGTATCCCAAAGTCATGATCACTTCCTTCGACCTCCTGCTCCAAATTTTCAACTACTACAGTATCTGCCGACTCCCCATGATGAATCCACCTGGTGAATGCAGCTGACATTCCATAAATGTGTATATGGTCATTTACATCATCCTGAGGCCGTAAACTTTGATTAAGACATTTGCTGCATGGACAAAGTATGTGGCTGTCTTTGGGGTATCTTTCACTAACAAATTTCATGAACTCTTCAACTCCTTTCACATATGTAGGTGTGAATTGTGTCCCATAAATCCAGCTTCTATCCATCTATTTTGAGAGTAAAATAAACCTTGCACTCAGTCCTAAAATTAGAGTAAACTCAACAAAATTCAAAAACACATCCAACACATGCATATATATATAAAGAAATTCAAAAACAAATCAAACCTTGTACTGCTCTGTCCCACACGTCGCCGCTGCTCTGTCCCACGATCGCCGGTGCTCTTCTGTCCCATGCAAACTGCCGCTACCCTGTCCCACGCAAGTCGCCGCTGCTCTCCTCGCCCCACAATCATTGGCGCTGCTCTGACCGCCCCACGATCGCCGACGCTGGTGCACTAACCCACGTGCGCCACCGCTGCTCTGTCCCACGAGCGCTGCCGCTACCCAGCGCTCCTCTGCTCGTGCACCACGCGCTGCTCTGCCAGCCCCACGCTCGCTGGCGCTGCCGCACTGTCCCACACGCACCGCCACTGCCCGACGCTGCTCTCCTCACCCCACGCTCGCTGGCGTTGCTCTCCTCGCTCCACGCTCACCAGCGCTGCTCTACCCGCCTAATGCTCGTCAGCGCTGCTCTGCCCGCTCGACGATTGCTGGCGCTGATCTGCTGTGCTCGCCCGATGCTACTCTCACGGCATGAGGGTTTGTCTGCGCCCACGTCCGTGCGATCATGGGTTTAGGGCCCATGAACTGTGATCAATTCAATTTAGGGAACCAAGTTTCAATTATCATGTTATACGTTTACAAATAGAAAAACATGCATGCCTTTATCACAAAACGGCGAGTGTTCCAGTGGTAACGCACCAACATGTCTAGCAGCAGGTCGCGGGTTCAAATCTCCCTACGTGCGCTATTTTTTAGCAAAAAAAGGGAGGCAGAAGGATGCAGGTCTAGCTGGACAGTGTGGGCCACGCTGCCCCACTTGTTTGCCGCCATGTCCTCAGGCTGAGACCCGCTGGTGGGACCACATCGCCACGTCTTTGAGGTTGGGACCCAATGGTGGGACCACATCACCATGTCCTCAAGGTGGGACCTGCTGGTGGGACCACGGCGCCACATCCTCGAGGTGGTGCATGAGCCAAACGATCTATGACGATTTAGTTTTGTTGTTTTATGACGATTATTTTATTTTTGTCGTTATTCTTCGTGCCAAAACTCCGTCACTTGTTACTTATGATGAAGCTGGAAATTTCGTCATAGAAAGCGCTTGTTCTGTGATGAAATTTGTAAGCGTCACGACTGAATCATCATTGATGAACACATTTCTAGTAGTGTCCATTTGCATTTTCATCTCCCTTCCATAGGAACGATCTCCTTATTTTGTTGATTTTCTTTTTTGCCTATGCCGCCAGGAGGAAGACAGTTAGATGATAGGTTGGCATGGAAGAGAGGACTAAGGAGACGAGAGTGAGGCGTCCTGCTCTATTTAGCCATCTCCCCTTCCATCCAGGCAGCTGTTGTCCAATGCGCTCAATCAATGGCTGAACATGGATTTTTTGGAGCGATCTGACATGTAGTTGTAACCCCAAATATTTGCAAGGGAAGGTGCCTCTGGTGCCTATGAATGGGGACAACACCCAATCAAGATCTGTTTCCTCACATCTGATCGGATGAATGGAGCTTTTGTGAAGATTTATGTGAAGGCTCGAGACATTCCTGAACGCCTCTAGGATTGTTTTGATCGCCTCAATGTCCTCTTTTACTGGGTTAATGAAGATCGCCGAGTCATCTGCATACATGGACGTTCTCCATTTTGCTGCTACCGGAGGCAAGGGAGTTAAGATCCCTCATCCCTCACATGTCAAGTAGGCGTTGAAGGGGGTCCATGGCCAAGATAAAAAGCATGGAGGAGAGAGGGTCTCCCTAGCGGATGCCTTTGGCATGGTTGAAGGTGGGACCCCTTTGTCCATTGAGCAGTGCGCAGGAGGAGGCCGTGCGGAACATGATGGAAATTCAGTCGCGCCAACGCGCTCCAAACCCCAGAGCCTGAAGGACTTTCAGAAGATAGCTCCAATTAACAATGTCAAATGCTTTGTGGATGTCAAGCTTCATGAATAGGGTCGGCAGATGTACCTTATGCATTCTCCGTACTGCTCCCTGGACATAGAGGAAGTTGTCATGGATGCTTCTTTTTTTAATGAATGCACTTTGGCAGTTGGAGACAGGGGAGTTCAAATGTGGGGCAAGTCTGTTGGCCAATAATTTGGAGAAGATTTTGGCGATGCTATGAACAAGGTTGATGGGCCTAAAATCAATGATCCTTAAGGACTTCGCTTTTTTTGGTAGGAGGATGATGTTTGTTGAATTCAGCATTTCCATGCCCTGTGAGTTTAAATTGTAGAGGCTGTGCAAGGCTGCAATAACGTCTTCTTTTATGATCTCCCAACAGGCTTTGAAGAAAGCTCCTGTGAAGCCAACTGGACCTAGGGCTTTATCAGATGGCATGGACTTTTATAGTGCTCTCAACCTCATCCTCAGAAAAGGGCGCTTCGAGCTATGATAGGTTCCGCGTGGCGTACCCCATGGTGTGCCAGTTGAGGGCTATGTTTCTCGGGGATGTAGAGCCGATGTGATCTCAAAAGTAGTCACCCACCACCTTTTCTTTGGCCTCATGAGCGATAGCGACCCTTGTGTCGGTTTGGAGACAATGAATGTAATTTTTCCTTCGACGCGCACTTGCTTTAATGTGGAAGAATTTCGTATTGGCATCTCCACAGCGGATATACGTGAGCCGCGGTCGTTGTCTAATCCTTGATTTCTCAATGGCCGCTAGCCCAACACTTGGAGCTTTGAGACGCCGGCGTAAGTTGAGCTCTTGATTAGTAAGCATTCTAGATTCTTGCGCCAATTCTAGCTGCAGAAGGACTTCTTTGACTAGTGCCAGCTGAAGTTTTGTGTCTCATATTTTCTCCTTTCGCCAACGCTTAATGGCCTTAGCTGTGCGTGCCATTTTGATGTGCAAGTGTTTAAGAGGGAGCGTAGAGTGGACTGGTCAACTCCACACTTCTTGGACCACCTCTTGGAAGCCATCAACCTTGGTCCAGAATTTTTCGAAGCGGAACGATGTGTTTCTATGATGATCCAGCTCTCCTTGGAGAAGTAAAGGGGCATGGTCGGACATGAGGGATGGCAGTGAATGGAGGAAGCATGCCGGAAAAATGAGCTCCCATTCTGGAGTACATAGTAGCCTGTCGATCCTTGTTAAGGTGGGGTTGTCCTGCTCGTTACTCCAAGTGAAGCGCCGACCATTTAATTTAATTTCTTTAAGACGCAAGTGGTCTATTGCAAATGGACCGCTCAGGAGCAAGAGAAAGAGATAGCTACCTAACCAAACGGAAATGCGGGGGTTTGGCAAGACAGGTGGTTGCTAGGCCTATGTGGTACAGAGTTTGGGTTTCTTTCAAAAAAAAACCGGTGAAGCTAAAAAAAACATATTTTGGTGACTCTTGGTTCTAGCAAAAACAGCTTTGGCTTTATGATTTTTGGTTTAATTTTGACTTCAGAAACCATTGCCATGTGTACTCGTTTACCAAGGCTTTCGGTTAAGATAATAGAGAAGCCAGAAAATCCTGCCAAAGAGAATTTAGTACTCCGTCCGGTCCATCACGCATCAGCATCAGAGAGTGCATATCTCAACGCACTCACGTGTTCAGTGTGCCGTCCATGTCCCCGTCCTGTTCACCAGCTGGGAGCCGGACTAGCGTGTCACATTCTCCAACGCACTTCCCAACTGGTTCAACAGAAATCTGCGTACTCCTACCCACTTGCTTAATTCGTCTGTACACTAAGTACAATGTTTACTTCAGAAAAAGCATGTACGGTACGGCATGAGCTGGAGTGCTGTGCTGGACAGCTTGTGCTACTAAAGAAAAAGAAGGTGGTAAAATGTATATCAATTATTTCCTTTACAAAATGTTATGGTAATGAATTTTACAGCCTAATAACTGATAACGGTTCCTAGCTAGCATCCATTCCTTTAATTTCTTCTATTGTCCAGTTCGTTTGGGCTGGTTTGGCTTATAAGCTATGACTAAAAGTATTGTTGACTGCTTTGGTGTGAGAGAAAAATATTGTTCGTTAGCTGATAAGCCATGGCTTATAAGCCAGATACGAGCAAACGAACAGGCTGTATGATTCTTCATGGCATAAGCATAACTTCACCTTCCATGAAGTTTTTTAAGTGTATATTTAATATACTTTTGTAAGCTCGAACTACAAAACTACAACTCCTATCCCCATTAATGCAAGGATGTTAAAGATAACCCAGACAAACTTATTGTTAGATTTGTTAAAAGTGCAAGTTCTAATTTGTGAGGAAGCTTCTTACTAAACCAAAGGAAGGGCAGCTCCAGTTGTCGATTCCCTTCTCCCGAGAGCTTTCACACTCTAGGATGGGAGTCCCTTCCAAGACTTGACCAAAAGCTTATCACTTTCATCTCAATTTAACATTTTCCAAAACGCAGCTAGACCGAGGCAGAGCAAGAGTGCAGCTTCATCCGATCCCCGGCGACATCTTTTAGGCCGATGTTGGGCGTATCAGCTATCCAACCTGGAGAGTGAGGAAAGAAAACGGTCTCGATAGCGGCTCATCCGGGCAAGCGTTTATAAGAACAACTTTATTTCTGATGATTGTTATAAGGAAATAACGTCGCTCATCTGGTTAGAAGAAATGTGTAGATGTGGGCGCGCGTAGGGCCACGAAGTCACGAACAAACCTAACAACGTTGGTTACAGACTTACTGTCGGTGCAGAAAGTGACCAGCACGTAAATATTTGTAGTTTTATCGTACGTTGTGATCGGAGGTGGCCTAGCACTCAATGATACAGGGTTTATACTGGTTTAGGCAACGTGCTCTACGTCCAATTTGAGTCGGTCGATGACTTTATTCCTAAGCCCAGGTGCTCGAAGTTTGCAGTGGGGTTACAAACGAGAAGAAGAAAGATGGGGGGTACAAGAGGTTCGGTCAGACTCTAGTCAGAGGGGGCGAGAGTGACGGGAGCTCCGCTATATGCTATGTGTTCGAGCGTGTGCTCGAGGTTTGAATCTGGTGGTTCTGTTGTTGTGTACTAGTGAACTTGATCTATCTGAATAAACTTATCTGTTGGGAGAGAGTGCATCCTCTTTTATAGATGAAGGGGATGGCCTTACAAGTGAGAAGGAGAGAGTATGAATCCTACTAAGTCTTCTTTCGGTATGGTAGATGTCGGTATCTATCATACTGTTGATGCCGAGAGACATGCAGGGGGTTTTACCATGTTCGCCTAGTACGGTAAATATCGGCGCCCACAACACTATTGATGCCTCATAGGCATGTGGGAGATCCTTACCGTATTTGTCTGGTATGGGAGTTGATGGCACCCACAACACTGTAGGGGAAAATGTCGACGCCTACAACACTGCTTGGGTTCTGTCATGTCAGGGAGGTCGTAGGGTACTGTCATGTAGGTGTATAGGGTACGGTCCTCGGTATTACGGTTCGACTTGAGTGCGCTGCCTTACTTTCTCCGTCTATTTCTTGGTCCTTACCGAGCGGGCGTCCCCGGTAGATTGGTCCCAATCGGCTCTGATTGCGCTAGTCAGAGAGGAGCTATAAGCCAGGGTTCGACGCATTCTTGGTCGGAGATGCGGGTCAGAGTCGAAAGCGGAGTTTGGCCAGGCCTTCCGATCAGAGAGGCCATCTAGAGGCGGGCTGGAGACCGAAGCGAGCGCTCCGGTCGGAGAGGTGGGCTGGAGTCGGAAGCGGGCGCCGTTCCTCCCTGGCCAGGCCTTCCAGTCGAAGATTGGATCGTCCTTTTGACCTGTCGTCTAGGTATTTGGGCCGGCCCATGAGTTGCGCGTTGCTCGCAACATTGTCTATTGGACCGAGCCTTTGCTGGGAAGCCAGTCCATGAGGGACCCCGGGTTTATGAACCCGACACTTACAGTCCTCCACAACTCAATTTTCGGTGCATAATTAATTTCTTCTTCTTATAATTATTATTATATTGAAAACTAGTAAGTTTCTATTGTTCTCATTTTTTATTTCTCATATTAGTTGAAGCCAAAAGGCTCAATTTATGAAGTAGGGTTATATTTACAAAATATGAGCAAGACTTGTCAAGAATTGTCGTATATTAAAGATCTACGTTCAAGTCGTGTTGCTTCTCGTTTGTGAATGCTTAATGCAGATATGCGTCGTACCTACTACTTACTGGGTTTTTTTCCGAAGGGAATTGCTGGCGTCCGAATGTCCGATGGGATAGGATTCCATTAGATGGTGGCGAACGACCCAGCAGAAACACGGTGCACCCCACCATATCATTGCAGTCCTTCCCGTCTGCCTCGTTGAAAGCTCTAGTTTGGTTTTGGTGAATTGATGAAACCCTAAGTGCTAACCTAGTTTATCAAGTGATCATGAGATAGGTAGCACACTCCAAGTGATGAAGCAAATGAAGATCATTGCATGATGATGATGATACCATGATGATGATCAAGTGCTTGGACTTGGAAAGAAGAAAGAGAAAAACAAAAAGCTCAAGGCAAAAGTATAATTTGTAGGAGCTATTTTGTTTTGGTGATCAAGACACTTAGAGAGTGTGATCACATTTAGGATTGATAGCCGTACTATTAAGAGGGGTAAAACTCATATCGGAATGCGGTTATCAAAGTGCCACTAGATGCTCTAACTCATTGCATATGCATTTAGGATCTAGTGGAGTGCTAACACCCATGAAAATATTTGTGAAAATATGCTAACACATGTGCACAAGGTGATACACTTGGTGGTTGGCACATTTGATCAAGGGTGGTGAAGTTTGGGAGCAAGGGTAAGAAACTCCACCGGTGGAGTGTCCGCCCGTAGAGTACGGACAGTCCTACGGTACCACCGGCACCCTAGACAGAAAAGACGGAGGTCACTGGGAGTGACTGGACGCTGGCCACGGTTGGACCGGCGCGTCCGGTTAGGTGTAACAGCGAAGACGCTGGCATCGGTCAAATGACCGGACGCTGGGTCGCTCTGTGATCGGACACTGGCAGGGTGCGTCCGGTCAATGCTGACGTACACTGATGTAAGGCGCACAGAGGAGACATCATCTGATCAAACACTGGCAGGGTCCGATCAAGCATGACCGGACGCGTCCGGTCGGTAAAAACATGTTTTGGACCCTTACTATAAATGACCGGACACTGAGGGTCCAGCGTCCGGTCAGCTCTGTCGGAGCGTTCGGTCAACATTTCGACCGTTGAGATCAAACGATCACCGTTGAATGCAGGAGACACATGGCCGCCATCGGGCGATCGGACGCTGAGGAGCAGCGTCCGGTCAGTAGGATCGGAGCGTCCGGTCACCCCGATCAGTACCCAGTGAAGGGGTACAACGGCTCTATTTCATGGGGGGCTTCTATTTAAGCCCCATGGCCGGCTGTGGCTCATAACTTTGGCCATTTTCATTGACATAGAAACCTTATGAGAGTAGCCAAAGCCCTTCTACTCATCTCCATCATTGATTCATCATCTTTGTGAGATTGGGAGAGAATCCAAGTGCATTGCTTGAGTGTTTGCACTAGAGGCACTTGGTATTCCTGTTTCGCTGTGGGATTCGCTTGTTACTCTTGGTGGTTGTCGCCACCTAGACGGCTTGGAGCAGTGAGGATCGTTGAGCGGAGGTTGGTGATTGTCTTCGGCTCCGATCGTGGTGATTGTGAGGGGTTCTTGACCTTTCCCCGACGGAGCACCAAAAGGTACTCTAGTGGATTGCTCGTGGCTTGTGTGATTCTCATCTTGTGTTGGTTGTGTGGCACCCTATTGAGGGTTTGGCGTGTGAACCTCTAAGTGAGTGAATCGCCACAACGAGGACTAGCTTGCCGGCAAGTAAGTGAACCTCGGTAAAAATCATTGTGTTCATCATTGATTCCAAGGTGATTGGTCTTCATTATTATTCATCCTTGTGATTGATGGGTTCTTTCATCTACACGGCGGTATAACCTTCTTGATCACTCTTTTTACATTACCGCATATTAGTTGTCAAGCTCTTTAGTGTAGCTAGTTGTGAGAGCTTGCTTGCTTGGTTGGTGTGGCTCTTTAGTTAACCTTTGAGAGCACACTAACATAGGGTAGTGTCATAGCTTTTGTGTGAATATACACTATCTAAACTAGAATTGTGGTAGGTGGCTTGCATTTTGAGTAGGCTAGCGCAACACTTGCTTCACCTCATAATTGTCTAACCTTTTGTTAAGTGTTGTTGTAGAAATTTTTATTAGGCTATTCACCCCCCTCTAGCCATTAGGACCTTTCACTCGTCCAGCCATGCACGAGTACCCCGCCCGTCCGTCTCATCCCGCCCTACGCTCACTGCTCTTTCCCCCTAACCCCCTCCTCTTTCTCTGCGTGGGCGGGACCGGGGAGCCAGGATGAGGAAGAGCGTGCCCCGCCGTAGGACCCCAGGCGCACCGCGCCCATCCCCCTGCTCACCCCACCCCTTCCCGCAGCGCCCGGGCCATGCCCCCCATGATTTTCTGAACATACCTCTCAAACACGAAACACTTGCAACATGAAACACTCGAATGTAACATACGTCTAAAGCAGATGAAACATTTGAAATATACACTTGCAACATGTGTATGAAACATATGTAACATCTAGATAAAATATTTGCAACTTGCAACATGAAAACATTTATTGCAACATAAGACTGAAACAACTAAATATTTCGAACATACTGTTACAATATATGTGTGAAACATATGCAACATTCAAATAGGCACACTTGCAACATACGTCTGAAAAAACATATGAAGTATTTGGAACGGACACTTGCAACAATCGTGTACAACTATTGTAACATTTGCAACATCATGATCTATTTTTACAACATCCATATGAAACATTTACAATATACCTCTAAAACATCTAAAACAATTGAAACATACTCTTTCAACATTCGCTTTCAACGCAACATCTCCTTGTTGCTCAGCAGAATGGAGGCTCGTCGGTGTGTGATGTTCACCGGAGCCAGCGGAACCAGTTCAAAACACATCTAAATCGATGAAAGAGTATCGATAGTTGCATCGTCGGGTACAACATAGGATGCAGATTCATCACCTTGAGACCTTGATTCCTCTCCGCGACCATCGACGATGAGATTGATGACCTAGAGTCGCTGTCCTCATAGGTGGCGCCCAGAAGCACCCCTCCCCTTGTAGATAAAGGTCACAAAGTGGCCGCTTGCCTATGAAATCGACGCCCGCAACGACGATCTCGTCGTGACAATCACCGAAGTCATCGTAGGACACACGATCCCGACCAAAAATCATTTGATTTCATCAAAAAAATATTTAAACTCAACCCTAAAACACTAGAAAAAACTGCGAGAAAAAGAATGAGTTTCCTCTCCTTGTCTCCGGCAAACGCATCGAAGAGGAAGAAGGAGAGGGGCCCCTACTAGATGCGACAGCAGCGGCGACGAAAGCGAGGAACAGTCGTTTCTAGGATGTGGCGGCTCTACCCTAGGCAGGCAGCAGCGGCTATACCCAAATACTATCAGGGCTTACTACTTACAGGTTGATTGCTTTGTGTTTGACGTTGTGTGAAAAATGATAAAGAATCTGACAGTAAACCTAGGATATTGTAAGAAAGTATTTAAGTATGTACTTTAACATTTGGCTAGCACAAGCAAAACGGCCCTTACATTTTAAAATAAATGCATTTCTAATTTTGTTCTAAGTCAAACAATTTTTACTTTAGCTAAGTTTGTTAAAAAAATAGTATTATAAAAAAAGTATTGATATTTATGATACTAGATTAGTACTTTCAGCTGTCAGACTATATATATGATGCAATAATTGTTGATACTCGTGTCTATAAATTTGGTCAAAATCAAAATAGTTTAACATAAAATGAAGTTAAAGATGCAGTTGTCTTTGTATGTCTGTACATACTCTCACGTCCTATAATATAGTGTATTCTAGATATTCTAGAATAAATTAAAAAGAGAACACAAAAGATACACATATCCTTACATATTTCCTTAATCAAACACTATCACCAACGTGACTAATAGAGATTGGTTAATAAATGGCAATTAACGATATAATAACTACCAAATTTGTGATACTATTTAATACAAAACTATCTCTTGTCCTCTAAAATCTGTTATGTGCTGATATTATTTTTGAATGCTTGAATGTACTATAATATATTATAGTAATCGTTGTACCATGGCTGATAAGCCAAGATGGAGAGAGTATTATTTACTGATATTTTGGCAAATAAAAGGCTAATGCTTGCTCACAAGGGCAGTCTAGGAAAAAAAATCAAATGTCTCATTTCTGTAACCTTCCACCTTCCAAATTCGCATGGCTACAAAGTTCACAAACAGAAAGCACTAGCGGATGGTAAAACAATAGTTTCCCCCCTCCCACAAAATCCTACAATCTATTGGCCAAGGGCAAAACGTAGTTTTAGCAGGAATTCTGCCATATTATAGCTACTAGCTCATCCATGTATTAAAAAAGGGGCTAGAAAAATTTAGCCAGCAAACAATCAGTTGTACCTATTAGACAACTAATACTCCGTAAATCAGTTTTAACTCATCCAAACAAATCTTATGTCTATAATATATAGGGAGTGTGCAAGTAGTTGCACTACTATGAGTATGACAGGCCTATGCTGCCACTCGTATAGTCCACATTGATGCACAAATATTGTGTGCATCGAGACCTAGTCATCTAGGCAGCCAATTATAGTATAGGGGCAACACCAGTAAACAAAGAGACCATGGAGGATAACATATGGTGTTGGCCCTCGAGGCCTCAAAACCCATGCCACGATGATAGTGAGGTAATAGCTTACTCCCTCCCTCCAAAAATAGGTGACGTTTTTTTGCTCTCGTACATCTTGTTTGACTGTTCGTCTTATTTAAAAAAAATATATAGATATTATCTATTTTGTTATGACTTATTATATCATTTGAGATAGTTTAATAATGATTTATTTATTTTATAATTTACATAAAATTTTTAAATAAGACGAACGGTCAAATAAGATCTCTAAAAGTAAAAAACGTCACTTATTTTTAAACGGAAGGAGTAGACACTAGCTAGGGGTTGTAGATATTTGGTTGGTACATTGAGAAGTTGCTTGAGCCAAACAACCACTCTCCGACGTTCGATCTCATCAATTTGGAGTTGAGATCCATGGCTAGCTAATTCTATGCTTTTAGCAACAAACCATCTTTAGAGCATCTCCAATAAATTACTTATCTTATCTCTAATACTAAGTAACTACTTTAAATACACCTCTCTCCTTCAAGGATGTGTTTGGTTGGTGGGATATCCATGGATGGGATGGGACTGTCCACGGATGTGTAGTGTTTGGTTGAGTGGATCACTAGGATAAGAAAATCCCTGGATAGGGAATATACCACAAGATGCTGGATTTCCCGGTTCATAAAAATCTCGTGGACTAGCTTGTCCATGTCTTCTAATCTTTGTCATTAGTAAATAAATTAAGGATTATTAGTATGTTATATTATTTTTAGTAATTATGATGATAGAATTAGTTTTGATAAGTGCTAATACATTGATTAGTGCATGTTTCGTGTGCTAATTAGGTTATTAGTGGTGCTAATTAACATATTTATTTTAAATTAGTGATTATCATGACAAAATTAGTGTTAATGCATATTTGTTAGTGTCTAATTAGTTGTTATTATTTTAAATAATAGATATAATTAGTCAACTATTCTCGTCCCGTCCACTTTCATCCATCCAACCAAACAGAAAAATGAATCATCCCATCCGTCCAACCAAACATGCATCATTGATATCCTTATTCCAATATCCATGGATCGACATATCCCATCCAACTTCGTCCTCAAACCAAATGCACCCCAAATGTAGGTGATCTAGTCCCTCTCCTAAATCCACTTTAAAGAGTATGCCCACGAGCACGACACTTTTGTTTGACGAAACACAAGAAAATCGCATCGGGCGCCCCGATGGCCAAACTGCGTTGCAAGTGGCCTTGGGTCAGGTGCACAGTAACCATGGACAAAAATAACCAAGAACCGAACCAAAATAACCAGAACCGAAACCGAAATATTCGGCCCCAGGTTCTGAAGAACCGAAATTACTACGGTTATCGGTTCCGGTGCTCGGTTAACCGAAATACCCGAAATAACCGAACTACAGTCTAAAGGCCTAAAAGAATACGACCCATCCCAATACAGAGGTACAACCCTAGGTATAAATTCCTACTCCCCTCACCCGTCGCCCCTCACATCCCACCCCGCCTGCCCCACGCCCCTAATCCCTCCCCACTCCCAAACACGCACGCCGCTCCCCACTCCCCTCCTCGCTGCCCCCAATCCCGCCGCTCCACACTCCCCTCCCCTGCCTGTGAAGGCTAGCCGCCGCGGCGGCGCATCACGCGGAGGCGGTGCTCCTCGGCTACGCGTCACGCGGACGCGGAGGCGAAGCGCTCGGGCGGCTTGGCCATGGCGCGCCACGAGGAAGCGAGGGGCTCAGTGGCGGCGCATCACAACAAGGAAAGGGGCCATCGTGCGGAGAACTGGTGCTCGGTGACGAGCGCCAGAAGCCCAGAACTACCTTTTTTTCTCTAGATTAGCAAATCTGTGTATGTGCTGAGAGGAATCTGTGTCTATGCAATGAGGGCTCGGTTAGCTCGGTTATAACCAAAATAACCGAAACCGAATTTTGTCAGTTCCTGTTTTTTTAAAGAACCGATCAGTCCCTGATTGGGTAGGAACCAAATTTGCTAAAAACCCGAGAAACCGAATGGATCAGTTTCGGTTAACCAAATGCGTGCGCAGGCAGCAAAAACAAAAGGGACTTGGCCTGCACTTGCCACGGCGACGGCGTCACCGACCCCACCCGGCGCATGCAACCTTGACTGACCCAGTCACCCGCACCGTGCACCGGCAGAAAACGCGTACTTGCCCCGGGTCCCGCCTCCCGTAGTCCCGTGCGTGATTGATCACTACTCACTCGGTCGCCACCCACTCGGCACCGCCCACCTCCTCCTCCCCCGCGTCCGCGTCCTCTTTTTTGGCCGGGCACCGACGCCCGCCCGCACGCACGCCGGGACCTGACCACACAGGAGAGGAGGGGAGGGAGCCCGGCCCGCCAAATATAGCAGGGGCAGGGCCGCAGGCGCCGCGACCGATGGGCGTCAAGCAGGTCCTCGTCCGCCCCCGCTACGGCGTCGGCGTCGGCGACGATGACGACGACGGCAGCTGCAGCACCGGCAGCAGCAGCGCCGGCCGCTGCGATGACGAGGCGGTGGACCAGTCGCCGTCGCCGCCGCCCATGTCGTCCTGCGGACGCTACCTCCTCCACCGCGTCTGCAGGTTCGACACACTCGCCGGCGTCGCCATCAAGTACGGCGTCGAGGTCGGTAACGAACGCCATTCCATTCTCTCGCCCTCTTCCTCTCTCGTCCATCGATCTGTCACTCGGTCCTAGACTCCTAATTTCTGGGTAGCCACGAGGCCGCCATGGCGCCATCTGACTCGTCTCCTCCACCGCCGACCGCCCGCCGTGTTGGTGGCCTGCCTGTGCCTGCTACTCCTCCAGGTGGCGGACGTGAAGCGCGCCAACGGCCTCACCACCGACCTGCAGATGTTCGCGCACAAGACGCTGCGGGTCCCGCTCCACGGGAGGCACGCGCCCGCCACCGCGCCGTCTCCTCCCTCCTCTTCCCCGAGCCACGCCGATCGCGCCGCCAGGTTCATTTCATCCTCTCTCTCTCTCTCTCTCTCTTCCACGCACAGCCATCATAACAGAACACCGCGTGCTTAATTTCCTCTTCCATCTATTTACCGGATTGCATTTACATGACAACCAATCACACCTTTCATCACCTGTGTGACTATGCGATACAAAATACCATTTTGCCTGATTCGTTAAAAATCTTTTATTTCTTCTCTTCTCTGATAAAGTGGTCGCATCGAAACACAACAGCAGTAATTGATAAGCAGTTAAGCACCGCATTGCATTGCATTGCCAGGGCATCTCTTGCCCCCTGCATAGTTACATGCGTTCTATCCAGTCGACATTGTCAACAATTCGGGCCAATTCTGGCTGAATTTTGACTTTGTGTTCGCTCGCCATTCCTGCTTCCTGGATGCGTATACAAGTAGAGTACATGATTTCCACAATGTCTACAAGTCAAATCACTAGCCTCGAGGTTGGCAGGTTTGGCCACACACCGTTGAGAACCGGTGAGGTAGGCAGTGTTCCACCGTTGTGAAACCGACTGCCCCCCTCCACGGTTCACACTCACAGACGCACTTGCCCTTGAGTGGGTTGAGCACTGACCTGACGCCTAGTGGCTGCTAGGCTGTGGTTTTTCCTCCTACACTTCCAAAGGGGTCTCTGCCACCTGTGTTCAAATGATATACACAACATCCAAAGAGAAACCTTGAGGAGGAAGCATGATACACTCCTGCCTGGCAACAGATGTGCAGCGGCCTCCACATGCTTTGCACTCTCTAGTCTCTACACACTTTATTCTTGACAGATGCACCTCTAGAACCTTGAACTATTACAGAAACATTATAGAACAGTCCATACACAAAATACACAAGTGTTTTTCTTTTTGTTTTATTCTGGAGGGATTTTGATGTAGAAGGACAGCATACTTATTATTTAATGGATGCTCCACTATTTAGATTCTTAGTACCTCCACCTCTAGATGTCACTGCATATGCTGCTGCCTTTAATAGTTTAATGGCGCTACCATGTGACGCCTTTTCACAATGCTGACTAAAGTCTTCAATGTCGGTGCTCCTCTTGGCTAGGTACGCTTCATGCTTTATTATCCACAGTGACAATATTGGTTTCTTTCAGAGAATGGACTACACGCCGCCCTCCCAAAATTGCTGCTTCCTTGGACCCATTTCTTAAACCACCACGGAGCACAGTTTCGCCATCAATGAGCCTTCTGCAGGGATACTATGGCCTTACACCAACTCCAAAGGGGAACCTAACCAATGAAGGCACTGAAATGGCGACCTACGCTAAAGGTAAATCCTGTTAATATCATTTGCTTGGGTTACGATTCCTGCTCTATTGCCTATTAGTCCACTGAATTTCTGAACTTTGCACCCTGGATGGCCACCTCCAGGTCATCATTGGAAAGCTAGAAGCTTATCAAGCAACTTCTCTCTTGAAAATGGAGATGGTGCTAGGGAGATGGATGATGCTGAGAAGCCCATAAGGCGGCGCCAGAAAACTGATGGTGAGTTGACAGCTAGGGAGGACAGTGGCGGTAGCATGTTGGCGAGGTCTGGGCAAGGCTTGGCCCTTAGGCCAAAATCTGGCAGTCGACCAGATATGAACGGCAGCCAGCAAGATCTCTTGGCTACGTGGGTGCCCTCGTATGGGGATGGGTTGCACACTGTGAAGAAATCATCGAGCACTCCAGAGTTCCAGGATTCAGACAGCATCAGCATTGCTTCTGTATGGCTGAAGAGCAAGTGGAACTTGAAACCGGATGCTTTCACCCTCACGCTTCCTCTCCCGCTGTTCGACGGCATCTCCAAGCCTTTCTTCGACAGCATCCCGAAGCCTCTCCTCGACAACATTCCGAACTCGATCGCTGCTTGGAGAAACAAGGCGGCCAAAGATTAGCAAGGTTCATAGCTTCGTTTTTACAGCCTTGTACTTATCGCTTGTTCTTGGGTAATTTAGTGCAGTCGCGGGAAGAAGGGCCTGGAGAAGTTGGCTTGCACTGTACCTCCCCCAGTCCCCAGCCAAAAGGAAGGCACGAACGGTTGGACACCGTAAACACACACAGTGCTGAAATGGCATGATGGATACAGTGACACGTTACTTACACTATTACACATACATACTGTACTGAATCTGCTGTGCCAAAGCAGCAGCAGATGATTTCAGGTTGGGAGCTGGGACATGAGCCTGGGGCTTATTTCAGCCTTCGTGGGGTATTTTTTCCTTTCCTTTTTTTTTTGTATGTACACATATAGGAATGAAGGCAAACGCCAAGGCACGTGTGCTGTTCCCATGTGCTAATAAAAATGGCTTGTTCATCCCTCCGTACTGGCTGTTGTGGCTTCAGCCTTTTTTTTAATTTATATATAGCTAGGTAGCCATGACATTTGACATGTATGCGAATGAATCATAGTGCACAGGGCATTTTTATTTGAGAATACAGTCACACTGCAGTATGAATTACTAAACACCCTCCGCTTCATATGGTGGATCTGCTAGTTGAGTACTGCTGAAATCTCGAAACAGAAACACACAGAAAAGTGAACTGCGGCTGGGATTTAAAGAACCCGAGTTACAACAATGTAATCATCTTGGCTATTAAGTGCTGGCAATAGGGAAGAGGTAGCTCCGGTACAGAACAAGAGGGTCTCGTCTCATTCTACAGCAGGGAGAAAAAGATTCAGCATATGAATCTACCACTGATGATAAATATTTTAGCTGACTCAGTTCTTAAGTTACCCTTACATCAACTAAAACTAACTAGTCATGACAACAATAAATGCCACCTGAAAAGAGTCTTGAGTCTTCATTGACCAACATGGCAAGGCGTCAAACTGTTGTATACAAGGAACCCTTTGGCAACAAAGGCTCGTAAAGCATACTATTGGTTGTACATATTCCCCTGCTTCAAGGGCACTTCCTTTGAATATAGGAAACCCCATGCTCTTCATACCTGGAACGAGATACATGGCACGGCTTATCAGGTGTCCAGGGCAAGTATAGAAAACTGAGGGCCTATAAAATATCAAGCTTACTCTGCTTTGGAGAACCACATTTGCTGGAACGACCCAAGGGATGCAAGAATGCTCCCTCCAATCCAAACACTGCATATGAATTCCAACATATCAGCCATGTCATTTGCAAGTAGCAGTAGGTTATTTGCCAATAACCTACTCCCTCCATTCCAAATTATAAGATGTTTTGGCTTTCTCTAGATACATTTGCTTTTACTATGTATATCTAGACATAGTATATATCTAAATACATAGCAAAAGCTATGTATCTACAAAAGCCACAACGTCTTATAGTTTGGAATGCAGGGAGTAACAAGTAATATAGTAGTCTAACCTGAATCGTCTCTCTACGGAGTTTCCACTTGCCATAACCTTAACACGAGCAGCTTGAGGAGACTCCTGTAATAATTCAATGTGGAAATAATAAGCAGCATTAAAAATGAGTAAAGAGTGTGTTCACCATTTCTAACCAACATGAATAAAGAGAATTGTTTCATAATTATCAACTAAGATCACAAAATAGGGAAAATATGTGAACTAATATGAAATATTCCCACCATATCCAATTGTAGGCACCGAGCCACCGATAGTCTCCAATATACTCTATTAATCATTATGTTTGTAATAGTTCCATAGTGGGAATTATTAAATTATATTGAAATGAAAATTTTAAAGCATCTTATATGTCTGTACCTCTAATACTTCTTTCTCTAGGCGCTCCTTTAACTGCAGAATTGATGATGAGCCACCAGAAAGCTATACAGAATAAAAGTTTGCAGATGTTAGAATAGCATAGCAAAAGGATGTTGTTGAAGGAACTAATATCACTTGCACATGCTACCATGCATGATACATGTAAAGTAGTAAAGTGCTCTGGAATTCATGTCTTTACCAAGATATTGCTAAATAGCTCCTTTCGTATGTCAACGTCACACTTATTTATGCTATCAATGACCTGGGTAGAAACAAAGTATCAGCAACTTTAGCTATATATGTAGAACTGCCATGCTGCCTGCAATGCAGAACAGTATGGGCTTCATTAAACTCACCATTCGTTGAATGCCACGGACTGATGTTGAATCTGCAAATCCATCAATCCCAGGAATAGTCTGTTGGTCAGAAAAATTGTGTGAATGAAGGCCGATATATAAGGTGAGAGAAAGCAAGTCTGCTGAGTTCAAACAATTCTTTAAATCACTGCTACCATACACTAAAGAAGAAAGCAATGCACTAGGGGGGTTTCACACAATAACATGGTCCGTTACAAAAACCAGTGGAGCAAAAAAAAAACAGCACCAGAACAAGTTCGGGGATTACAACCTACAAATTAGTCAAACCAGTAGTACTACAGACCCCTTTCTCCACGCTACTCACCTGGGATAGAGATGGATTAAATAGAATATCAGGAACCTTGAATCTATCAGCACCAACTTCAATAGTTCTGCTCAAATATAAGATAAGTTAAGAATCCCATAAACAGAACATGCCAAAGAAAACAAACAGAAGATTAAATACAAGAGCAGTGGAAAAGATGGGATATGCATTGCATCCACCCTCTCAATGCATCTGCAAATCCCACCTCAAAGACCATGTAAAGTCATAAAAAAATCCAATTTGGATACTAGGTTATGAGATGATCCACCAATTTGCAAATGTTCCATGTATTATGATAGATACATATAATAAAATTCAGTAAACAGTAACTTGTCTTTATTGATTCTCAGTCTCGAACCCCAATTCATCAGATGTTGAGTTAAATTTGTTTTGTAGCATGATAGACTAGGTTTTTATCAAAATTATTCAGTCAGTTCCTCATGATCCATTTTTATGCCAGAAAGAGATGGGTGCACAGATGCACCGATCCTTTAGGTGTGATGAATAAGCCCACAAGGTAAAGTAACACATATTCTTGACAGGGATGGATTAAATAACAAGAAAATAGGTACTCATGGCTAAAGTCCAACTTACTGTCCATCAGGAAGCTCATATGAAGTCGTAGGAACATTTGCATATGCCACTTCTGCATGAAAAATAGAGCTGGGAAATTAAGTGCTATAACATAACAGCAAATGTAAAGAAAGAAAAAGGTTTAAAACCACAAGTCAATGAAACAAAATATACTTTATGTTGCATTCAAGGTACACATAAAAGAAGCCAAAGGAATATTGAATTTACAATAGAAACACCACCAAAGATAACTGCTACATAAATATTACAGTTAGAACAATAGTATTACCATCAAAAGCGGTGTCTGGAACTCTGCAAACAGACTCCTTGATGTCACTAGCAATAGCTCTCTGTAATACAACAGATCATCATTGAAACCATAAAAAAAAAGTTTCAACAGTGTACAGCAAAAATTACAGCTTTGTAATCGAACATACCATGCAGTACAACCTGTAACTCTCAGTTGTGTTTGGAAGATCAAGATCTACAATCTGAAACAAGGACAAACATAAAGTCACATGAAAAGTACATGTTTGGCTGTAATCTCAACTCTCAAGAGCATTACAGGACAGCGCTCGGTATTGCAAAGAGGTGTAGTGCAAGCTTTTTTGTAGTATAGGTGTAAAGATAAGCAAATACAGCAATCTAATGAACAAGGCATTATACTTAAACATAGTCACAAATAACATATTAATAGATTAAGACCCTTAGAATGCGAGAACGAGTAGTAAGAAAATCACCACAGAATTTGTAAATGCCCCCAATTGCAAAGAACGGAAACTAAAACAGAACTAAAATAACCAACTCAACTTGAGCGATACACCGGAGAGAAGAAAAAGGGTCTGTACCCAGAACTTCAAACCAACGCTTTTACTTGGATTTGCTGACATAGTGGTTACTGGCTACCAGGTATGAAACAAGTTCCTAATTGAATGAATACGAGGCTGATATTTCTGAACCATATAGTTAGAATAACACCTAATTTGAGCTGCTAATGAAGTCAGAAAAATAAAAAGCCTGTGTTTGTTTCCAGCTATCTCATTTTTTGTATTGGTTGTATCTCTAACTATGAAAACAAGCCCATAAAGTCTTCCTTTTTTTTTCTCGAACCAGCAGGAGACCTGCCCGTCATTATATTAAGAACAAAATACAATACAAACCCAGCAGGGCCATAACACACACCAGAAAAAATAAAGTAACAATCACAAAGTGCAAGCCCCTAAAGTCTTGCTAAAGTATTTCAAGCATGTTGGCAGATCAGCTTACATGTGACATAGTAATATTATTATGTATCAATAAATGGGTACGATTCAGTGGTGTGGTGAGTTTTCCCTTGTTTTGAAAGAAAGCAGACAGAAAAAGTTTAAATATAAACATAGTTTTACAAAGAAATAGCACCTTATATTCTCCGGGACTGATTTCCTTCTTCTTAAATGAATATCTAGGCCTAATCTGGATAGTGAACAAACAGGAGTGAACAGGCAGCAAAAACTAGTATTAAATGACAAGCAAGATTGCAAGAGAGAAGCTTACGACGACGCCCTTGCTCTCCAAGCTTTTCATCATACAGTCAGTTAAAAATTCACCGCCAACTGGAGAAGTCGCCACAGACTGCAATCACAAATCATGTTTGTGTATGTATCAGATAAGAATATAAGATTGAAGCGTTGTTAAATACTCCCTCCGTTCCTTAATATAAGCCATATAGATTTCTAAAGAAAATTCCAAAATATAGGTACGTATCAGCTCCCACGCCGATTAGTTTGAAACATTTCCACCGTACATAGCACATGCCCCAACCAATCCTTTAGATTTAGGAAGCAATCTGATTGGGAGAGAGAAGATGGCCTGATTTTCCTTTTTTTCCTCGGTCTCACATCCTTCCCCAAGCCGTGCGTTAATATTGGTGCTAAAAACTATATGGCTTATATTAAGGAACGGAGGGAGTACTAGATAAGCACTTGTTGTTCACATTTTCTAATGACTAACACAAAGCAAAAGTAATAACTAGACACATAAAGTATTGCATCATACATTTTCCTCTTACAGAGAGCTATCAGCCTGTCACATATGAAAAGTATAACGTACCTTTTGCAAAACAAAACCATCATGCACAGCAGAAACCACAGTAGACCCACCACCACTGCACCAAAAAAGGCCACATTATCATATTCCAGTTATGTTTCTCATGAAGAAGTCCCAAAAGCCATCAGGAATAAGACAAACTGAACCAATGGTAATATCGTTACACCAGCAGAGTCCCAAACAAGGCTCAACCAAAAATGTTAAATAGTTGGCCACCTCTCTTTTAGATGGCTAAACAGGCTAGACTGCTTATTAACAAGCATCGCTGGCCAATGTGTAGCATTTAGGGCCCGTTTCACACAGCTCTAGATCCGAGATCTATGCCAGATCTATAGTTTGTAGACTAAATTAAAGTGGTTTAAATATTTTTATTTAATCCAAAAAAATGAAATGGGTCATGTAAATGCACTTAACATGCCTGCAGCTCTAGATCTACGATTTCCTAGAGCTGCAGGTGACCAGCTCTAGGAAATCCTAGCTAGAGCTCTGCCAAACCGGGCCTAAACGGGCTAAATGATTAAAAAAAAACCTCAGTGAGACAGTGGTCCAAAAACAAATGGCCAACTTAAAAAATTGAGAGTCCAAAATTATAAAATAACAGAGATGGCTACACCTAAAAGCTCAAAACCAACGATCAACTAGCACGTTAAACCAATATTTAAACCATGATAAGGGCATAGAACGGTATAGAATCTGTTGTTGCAAAACAAGAGCAAGAGCATCGACTTTCAGTTTCTCAAATTATTTTATTTCCATGAAGTGGATGATGGACTAATAGTACCTGTGCAACTGCGCCTAACTAATGATGCAAAAATATAGTTTGTATATTCTATATTAAATAAAGAGGAGGAAGAACCAATGGAAGCAGACAGCAAAGGAAGAGGCATTCATTCATGAATTCACCAATCTAACATGAGCAAAGGGAGCTATTGTTTCATATGAGAAAAAGTATCTGCTTCGTGGAATGAAACAAAGCAAATGGTCACCTGTCAACCACCAAAGATGTAGCTCGTCCAGACGCAAAAGATGTGAGCACCTGATAGCACAATCAACAATCAAAAAATAACAAAATAATTGCAACAGGATTTGATCATGACAGAGGCATACTGCATTTTTGGCTAGGAACAGCGCTGGCACTTTGTAGTTCTCAAACATAAGTTCCGCTGCTCTATGAAAACATGCAAAACAACAGTCAGACATGATGGTATTAAGCCTTTCTGGAGTCATAAGGAAAGATTAGCAATTCATTGCAAACATAATTTTGGATGTACTATAACAAATCCATTAGCAAATCATATCAAGGAGAAAATTAGGTTGTTAAAACCCTTCTGCCTTGAAATAGCATGACATTACAACTAGTAGAGTAAGCGAATGACAGATATGCCTACAGGACTATTATTCCAAAAAATAAAACACCAACAACAGCCTTAGAGTCCCAAACAATTTGGCGTAGGCTAGAGATGAAACCCAAAAATGAGACACCACAAGAAGGAAAAACTCGAATTAAATACAAAATATATAAATATAAAAGGCATAATGATAGTAATATTTGCAGTCAAATCAATAATAGCAAATAGAAAAATCAGGTCCTGATTAATAAAACTGTCTGTCATGACTGTAAACAAATAGGAAACCAGCACTACCGTTCTATGACTCAAAGTTATGAAAACACGGACATATTAAATACAAAGCATGCACATACTTCTCTCTTTGCTGTGCAGTGTTTGTAGATGGTTCAGCTATGAGCATGGGATGCTCTTCAGGATTGATCAACAACCTCCGTCTGAAATGTGGAACAAGTCAGGTGGACATTAAAAGGCAAAGAAAAAAGTGTCTTATACATATTACAGAACCCCGCCAGAAATTGAAAATCCTAATTTAACTGAACTTGGCTTATGGAGAAATAATACCATCCCCATCAATTAAATCAAGCCAGAAAGTAACCAATTGTATGTGATAGCAAACATTGCAGGAGATTTCACAATCAACATACGCTACTACTACACTGAGGCAGGTTAACAGAAAGTACCAAGAGTAAAGCATTAACAATGTTTAGATTCAAATAATACCCTAGAATACGACCCCAGTAGCCAATTCATCACAATTAAAGAGCAGAAACTTCTCAGAAACACATCAAATAGGTAACAAAATTCACCTGAAAGCATGATTCCATATATTATCAACAATATCCCAATCAGTTACCGTTCCATCTTTCGTAGGTGAAATCACCTGCATGGGTAGTAGGTGATAGACCATCAATAAAACATAGTTAACAAAATTATGGTATCAAAGTTAATTCTGAGTATGTGCAGCTACTAACCTCCATGTGATCCCTCCTGAACTCTAACTCTTGGCCTACATAAAGTTTGCGTTTTGTCTTGGCTTTGTCCACATCCATAGGCTTGGCCCCATTCTTAGAATCTGATGCAGAGTCAGCTTCTTTATCTGGCTTGGGGTCATCGGTGTCTTCAGTTTGTTCAATTGAACCAACAACCTAAACATGTCGAAAGGCACGGTAAGAATTTGTTATAGGTAGCTCACAACACAACAGAATTTATAAACCATGGCAACTGTGCTGAATTAGATATTAGATAGTCAACTCCAAAACCCTCTTTACTGATGCTAGTAAGACATAATTCCTTGTACAACATGGTAAACCCTTAACTTTTGTGAGTTATATGCGCTGTCTTCCCGTTCTGCTCAACAGAGTAGTGAAGCTAACAACCTACTCCCAGAATGCAGTACTAACTAATTAGTCCATTGGCTATAATGGATATCCTCACAACATAGATGTTGTCGAAACTAAGATAAGAGGAGAATAATTCCCTATTTAAGAACTGGTACAGAAGATGCGCTTTAGACTATCAGTCACTTCCATGGGATCTAAAGTTAGCCTCTAGAATCAATAGGATTATAGGAGGCAAACCGACAAAAAACAGTAACACAGAAGCTCACAGCACATGCAAGCCTTAGGTTTCATTATATGACTTGACTGAAGATACCTGCACGATACCGGACAGAGAGCCAATAGCCCAATACTGACAACTGGTCACCGTTCGGGCTACACCACAGGGCTTGCGGCAAACATAAAGCAGGAGCACTAACTTTGTTGCCCAACAAAGAAGGATGCATACAATAAGTCAGAAGATTCTATGTGCACGTTAATGTTTGTCACCAAATTCACAAATTGAGCCGAACCCACCTAAAATTGTAAGAAAACACAGGATATACCAGCATCAACCCAAGTGAAGTGGTAGTCTGTCATGTTTGAACCCGGAATTTGGTGCCAGCAACCATTTTTTTTAGAGTGGGCAGCCTAAAATGCTTCAGGAAATCAAAACCAGAGTGCCAACTCGCCAGTGCAATACAAGTTTTCCAGAAGCGCATTTCGCCCCTAACAGCTTATTACAGACACCGCAGAAGTGTCCACACTGTGACCCCAAAAGAGAAGCTCGGGAACGACGCTAGAACAGGGCGGGTTTGGAAGCAGCAGAGGAGCATTTGTCTCACCGACGGGAAGACGGCCTTGGGGGTGTCGTCGCCGGCGTAGCCTGCCTTGCAGCTGTAGGAGCCCACATCTATGACGATTGCCGAAACCTCGTCTGCGGAGGCAGAAGCGTGAGATCTCCAGGGGTTTAGGGTTTAGCGGGAGCAGGAGGGGGCTGGGGGTGGGTGAGAGAGCTTACCACCGCCGTACATGTCTGGAGATCCAGGGAGGGCGGGAGCCGTGGGGTGGCGAGGCGGGGGACGCAAACCCTAGCTCGCCGGAGACGGACGGGGCGAGGGAGAGAGAGAGGAGAGGGGAGGGGGGCGTAGCGAGAGGGGCTTTGCTTCACGTGTTTGGGCTCGACTCGGCGGCCGTGCACCTTACCCGCTCTATGCTGTGTGTGGCCCGCCTGTCACTGCGTGATGCCGAAGAGCGGGAGATTCGACCTGCAGCCTGGGCCAGAAGCTCCTCTCCTCGTCGAGTATGGGGCTGATGGGTAGCCCGAACCGAACGTTCTAAGGCCCATCCCGTACCAAAAGGTGTACTGTGGTCTTGATTGGTTCCCTACTCGTATGCTTTCACTGCCTCACTCCATTTCTCTCCCCCCTTGCCATCCTGAACGCCGTCGTCTTCTTGATTTCCACTCCAGATGCAGGACGCATTGATGCTTGGCAGGAAGGGTTTGGGCTAGCGCGGGAGATGACGGCGTGCGAGCAATAAAAGGGCGTGCGGGGGTCGCGGCTAGGGTTCACTGCCTCATTTCGCGCCTCGCCTTCCTCCTTTGCTCTGGTGCGCCCTTTCCTCTTTGCTCCCCCTCGACCTCCGTTCAACGACGGATTCGTGGTGGTCCTCCGGTGCTGTGACGGTATACCTCACCTGCACCTATCTCCTCTTTCTCTCTGTGCAGTGATTTTCTTGATTCGAGTGTCGATTTTGTTTGAGCCATGCCATGATTCTAGGGTTCTTGTTCTTACATTCTCAGATCTGTGAGCTGGTATGCAGATGTACTAGTTTGTACTTGTTTCCCTCTTGTTCCGCGCTCGGATATGTGTTATGGCCATCTTTTTTGGGCGGTACTTATGAGGTTTCTTCTACATCTTATACATGATGATGCCTATTTGGATTTATAAATGAGCATTGTGTCTAGGTCGATGATGTAATTTTTTGTTAACCCTAAGCGCTGGAGGAGCACCCTTGGGTGTGCCAGCCGCGTCTAGTTTGAGATATTAGCTCTAAATGTTTGCTTGCTCCTCAGTACACACCGCAAAGTGCATGATTCGTATCTAATGTTTCCCTCCATCCTGTTGGTAGACATGGACTTCCAAGCTAGGCGCAGGGCAACCGCTGCTGTGGTAGTGGCAGTGGTTGCGTGGTTTTTCATGTGGTTTAGGAGGCGAGCTCAGGATGCTCGCTCAGTGACCTATGGACCCATGGCAGAGAGGGACCAACAGAGGATGAATAGCCTGAGATACATTTATGAGTCTAATGATGTTCATTGTGTGAACCTGCTTAGGGTGAAGAGGGCACCTTTTCCAACTTTGTGATCTTTTTCGTAGTAGGCAGTTGGTAACTGACAGCATACATGCATCTGTCGAAGAACAAGTTACAATGTTCTTGCATGTTGTTGGCCACAATGAGAGGTTTAGGGTTGTTGGCCTAAGTTTTAGGAGGTCGGGAGAGACTATAAGTAGGTTTTTCCAGAGGGTATTGTTTGCAGTAGGGGAGCTGAGGAATAAAATGATTGTCCCTCCTACTACCAATGTCCACCCCAAAATCCGTGGGAGCAGAAGATGGTACCCCTATTTCAAGGTTCGTAACCCATACTATTTTCTTGAGGACATCATTAATTGACACTTGTCTTAGTCCCAATTTTCACAAGCACTAATATTTTGTTCCTATAGGACTACATAGGAGCAATTAATGGAACTCATGTCTTAGCTAGAGTTCCTATCAAGATGCAAACTGTCTTTAAAGGCAGGAAGCACACCATCACACAAAATGTGTTGGCAGTTGTGGACTTTGACCTGAGATTCACCTATGTTCTTGCTGGTTGGGAGGGATCTGCACATGATGCTCTTAGAAAGAGCTGATGGCCTTAGAGTGCCACTAGGTACCATCCAAACCAGACCTAGCCATTCCACATTAAATAATCCTAAATGAAACTACTAAAACATATCACTGTCTTCACATTTTCTAGACAAATTCTATCTTGTGGATGCTGATATGCAGTGAGGCCTAATTTCTTGCCACCATATCGTGCCACCCGGTACCATTTGAGGGAGTTTGGTTCAAATAGACCTCAAAACCAAAGAGAGCTATTTAATCTGAGCCATTCCTCTCTTAGAGTAACAGTGGAGAGGACCTTCGGGGCATTGAAGAATAGGTTCAAGATTCTAGACAACAAACCTTTCTACCCATATAAAACCCAAGTAAAGCTTATACTTGCTTGTTGCATTTTGCACAATTAGATCGTTAAGCATGGCTTGGATGAACATGTAACATCCCAGATGTTAAAAGCAATTAAAAACTTAATCATGAGCATCATGAAGCATAATCATTAAGTGTTGTTTCATTAATGCATTTTATGTCTCAATAATAGCATGTCCATGTTGCATATGTTGCATTGTGGTGTTTCATATGTTGCTTATATTATGTTTCATATGTTACATGAAATGATGTTAATAAAAGTGATTAAGAAATTTTGTTATTTTATATATGAGAATTTGCTTAAACAATTAAAAATTGGTTAAAAATAAACTTTATAGTTCAAAGTGTGCTCTATGATATAGAATCAAAGGTTTGTTGTGTTTTCAACTCAAACATGTTAAATTTGTGCTCCAAATATTGAATTCAATGACTAACCTTCACACAGCCATTTAGTGTGACAGAACCGCCCAATTTATACAAGATCAAGTACGGTTGTCCCCGCTAACACGTTGACACACCCATGCTTTCACTCATATAAACCCGGTAGTCCGCCGAGTGTCCCGAAAGACCTCGGTAAATCAACATCACAACCAAGATCGTGTGATTAAGCAAATACACATCACATACATCGGGTTGCAGCGGAAATAATATTACAAAGGAGTTAACAAATAATAGTACAAGTTTAGGGTTTCAAAACTGCTTAGTGAAAACAACATAGCTTTCAAATGATTACATTAATATAAGTTCCAAATATATTGCTAGCATAGTGACATCATCCGACAAAAGCATATAGATGAGAAGTAAGTATAGAATCACCGAGCCCACCGGTGGTTAGCCACCATCATCAACAGGTCGAGAACATCACCTGCAACAAGGTGGGATAAACCCTGAGTACTCGAATGTACTCAGCCAGACTTACCCGTCGGAAACCAAAACAAATGACACCAAGGATCATGCAAGGCTTTCTTTAGTGGGCTAGCTGACTTGTTTGCGAAAAGCATAAGCTATCATGAAGAAACCATTTTTAAGTACTTTGCATCATCTTTATTTTGACCTATCCATCTAGGTAAGCACCTATACTATAGCAATCACTTGATTAACCAATAACATCCAGTTACCAATTTAGATTTAGCATATCCCATATCATTCAGATAACCATCATTGTTCCATAATAATTACTACGATGAAGTAACTCGAGTCAAGTGCTCACTATCCAGGAGCGATGGCGATTCGAATCGATTCCTAACCAGCTGGTGATTTATTCCTTACACAAACCTCACTCACCCGCTAAAGTAAGATATTGATCACCGAGTCAACTTTCCAGGAATCTCGAGTTTGCCAGGAACCACATGTACCCGGGGGCCGACCGACTGCACTTTGGTCTTATCATCTCGCCCCCGTGTCCTACCACACCTGCTCTAGTACAGTGCGCTGCGGGCAATCTACTCGGCCCGAAAAATCTCCCAGCTTCGCGGTCGGAAGGTACTTTATCCGGCCAGCTAAATGTAAGGCATGCATTCAACATGACTCGAGGCCCAACAACGGTCGGTCCTTAATCGACACAGACGGAAACTAACAGCACCCCAGAACCCTGTCTAGTTGCCTCCAACTTTTTCCGTCCGGTCTCCAATTATCCATCACACATGGTTAATTCCAGGATATCATTCTTTCCATAGCTAAATTCTTCAAGTAACCACCTATAATGTAGGTGACCGGATATCTCCGATCACTACCGGTCTAAGCAAGGCTAAGCAGTTATTCAATCCTGACCTAACAGGGTAAAAAGGTAATAAGGTAGGCAAGGATAGTAATAAATGCATCAACGGTTTCAATCAACTCCTATAACTTAATGCAACAATATATAACTCGTATATATAAAGAATTGCTTTTATAAATTAGGAGACTTATAATGCTCTGGGGCTTGCCTGGGATCCACCACAAGTTAGTTCAGTTAGCTTGCACCATCCTGGTAACATCTCCGGTTCTAGCACTCGCTTAGTCCTTCCATCTTCGGGACAGATCCATCAAACACCGTCTTCGGGTTTGGCTCCAACATCACGTCCTTCACGTGGTTCATCTAGCGTACCTAGATGAGATGCAATATGCAAGTGCATAAATATGAAGAATAGTACCATGAGACACATCACAAAATAGCAAGCAAGACAAGCATAGTTTACACTAACACACTTAAGTACTTTGCGATGCTTAACTTAAACATCACACAATCAATCATGCTAAGATGGCAAACGGAGACAACAACACCAAGCATGACACAAGTTTCCCAAGATCTCAGGTGCTCTAACTCAGTCATCATTCAAGGCATAAGTCACACTTAACAATATACAAGCAAACACTATAATTGGAATCTGCCAATTTCTAGACATGCAAACAGCAGCTACAAGATTTAGCTATAACTAGAGTTACACAAATCCAAATGACTTGCAAGAAGACATTATGGAAAGCTTATGAAATTTTCTACAATTCATCTTTAATCATCTTAGCATGATTCTCAAGTTAACTAAGTCAAATATATCTATTTACAGAAACTAGTCTACAATTGACAGAAAGCAGTCATTTCTGAAACCCAACTTTAAACAGCTGTAACTCTTAAACTACTTGGCCAAATGACACCAAATTTTAATAGAAGCTAGATACATGAATTATCTACAACTTTTGTATAAACAAGTTTCACAACAAAGCACATTATCATGAAGAACTTTGCTAAGTTCCCAGATCTGTCCATAAACCACATCGGCAAGAAAATAATTATTAACTTATGTTGCAAATACATAATTGGGCAAAACCAACTTTACCAACATGTCACACATGACTAAAGAACACCAGAAAACCTAGTGTCCATGACCAAATAAATTCTTTTAATGCATTTCTTAATTTATTTTAGATAACAAGGTGACTTAATGAACATATACCAAAAGTGCACAATAACTTCTACAAAAATTACAGTGGGTCACATATCCTCTCAATAGTCTACTGTACAAATTTCACTCCATTTGGATATGTATAGCAACCTCTATGAAAAAGACAAGTTGCTAAAGCAAGAATTCATGTGAGAGCAAGATAAACCAATAACTCACTCATACTTCATCCAATACTCATGAAATTTTTACCACACATCAACTATCACATGAGTAGCATGCCACAAAAATTTCACTTCATTTGGAGCCCTAGATCTACAGTTATGAAAAATAACAAATTCAACTAGCATTACAACCTTACTGCACAAATCTATTTTTACCGCAAAATATTTAAACTAAAACATGCCATATTATAGATCCACTGCATAGACAATTTCACAAGGATTCCAAAAAGTCCTCATTTACTATTTTACGAATTTTCTACGATTTACTATGAATTTCCAAAGTTCCTGCAAAATAATTACAAACCAGTCCTTACGGGACTATTCACCTGAGTCTATGACATTGCAGATAGGACCTTGATTTTCGTCGAATTGTCGTATGACGCCCCTGGTCGGGATTTACAGAGGAGGCAGAGGAGGATCGTCGGGAACGCGCGATGGCGGCCGGCTAGGGTCTGACGGCGGCGAGGAAGCGGTCGACGAGGACCGCGGCGTCAAGGCACACCCGAAGCCGGTCGTAGCGCCTCCAGAGGTGGCCCATGGCCTCCCGGCCACGTGAGCAGGCGGCTGTGACCGCGGCCATCCTCGGCAGGTGAGCGCCGACGGCGGCGGGCCTAGGAGAAGGGTAGCGCGAGCACCGGTGGGAGCACACGCATCCATGGGACTGCTCGGTGGCGGTGCTGGAGGGGCTGCAGGAGAGGGAGCAGCGACGGCAAGGAAGTTCGACGACGGCGGCCATGGCGACATCGCTCTGGTGCGGCCAGAGCGTGACCGAGAGAGCGAGAAGGGACGGGCAAGGGATGGGGTAGCCTTGGCGCTCTGTTATGGAGGAGAAGGGCGTTCAGCAACGCGTGGCACGAGGTAGGACGCGCGTCGGCCATGGCAGGACGTGCTCTGGTGCATGGCGTCCACGCAGACAAACTATCGAGCACGTGGCGCGTGCGATGGAGCCCGACTTGGAGTTCGTTTTTTCGGCATATTCCGTGCATATTCGGACCTTGGCGCCAGTAGCAAAGTTGTTCTACTCTGGATGCTCTACAAACTTGATTAAGGCAGTATGGTCGTTAGAGCTCTTCATCAGCAGGTAATTAAGCCATAAAATGACAGTGTCAGCGCCTTGATAACGGTCACGGAAATTCACTTTCGGAGGTCGAAACTCGATCAAACTTAGTGCAACTTTTTGCATTCTCTTCTCCATAACATAACCTTGAACTTTTATTTTTGGACTAACTCAAGTTGCTTAGCAAAATTTGGAGAACGCGGAATGCCAACGTCATTGCTTAGCGAAACTGACTTAGAATAATTCTAAGTGTTGAAGACTGCAGCAAAATCAATCTTGTGCCCTTTGTTTGTCAAGCTTAGAGATAGATTTAGACTTAGGTCCTTCAATAAAGTTTGTAGTACACAAACTTTTCTTCAACTTTCATTTTTGGTCAAACCTCATATCTGGTCCAGAAGTCAACTTTATTTCTCGGTCAACGCAAAGTCCTTTCTGCTACAAAAATATAGGGTTTCCATTAATTTCGGACATTTTCACCACCTTCGCTCAACATGAACCCTTCATAACTTTTGTTGTAGAGTTCAATTAGAGTTGTTTGAGCAAGGTTACAAGGTTTGGTTGACTTCATATGTTTCCATTCACTTGATAAAGCAATTCATGCAAAGATATGACTTATCATTTCATGTGACTTTTTGATTCCAAACTTCATGAAACTTTTCCACGGGTCTAGATGGATGCATGTGGATGTAATGTACATGAAAGAAGCATGTTTAGAATTACTCTTGCATAATCTTAACAAGGGTCCATATGTAAGCAAGGGTGCAATATCCAAGTTTAGGTTGAGGCTTATTTCCATAGGTTTGACCTTGACATCTTCATCATCACTTAATATACCATGTTTTAGCTCAAACCTATTGCTTAACTGGTGGCAAACACCTAGGGTGTTACAGCCCTCCCCCCTTAAAGGAATCGCGTCCCGAGATTCGATGCGAAAGACTTTTAAGGGAAGAGAAACATGTCATCCAGTTTCCAATATCAGTGATAGCATTAGGCTAATTAACTTCGGAGCATCAGAGAGGCTAATTTGGTCATGACACTTTCTGATACTTGCTCTTCGTCGTAAGCTATTGTCTGAAGGATTTCCTTCTTCGGCCTTCATGAAATATTGTTACTTTGGGAGGAATCCAAGATAGCAATGTCCTACGTACTTTGTCCTTGATGTACGAAGAGCGATACAAACGTAGACTAAATACTTGTAGCATCTACTTCCCTAGTGGATACAGCACATACCATATGGACTTTGCACTAGATCATAATCTTCTAAAGGATACTCGTTGCAATGGTTCCATGTGTGCAGTTCTCTTTCTCTAAAAACAATATTGTAGGGTCTGAGTCTGTCGAGTGAGTGGTAAACATAATAGCTGACTCTGTCGGCTCAACATTCTCGATGATCATTCCTTAGGGAGCCTTTGGATCCAAGTTGCAACAGTGATTCTGGGTGGAATCTGATGCAACCTCTTGGGTAAAAACACATATAAGGTACCAAAGGCATGTCAGCATTGGAGAACCATTGATGTAGAAGGATGTTAGCGAGGCTTGGAGGACAACACAAGTTGCAAGTAATCACAAAACTAGGGACTAGTTTACTACCAAGCAGGTTGAGCACAATTTGCCTTCGTGGTGCAGTTGCACAGCGAGTTGGGTTGACTTGCATCGTAGCAAAACCAGCTTTCTTACTACATTTGTCGTTGAGGCTTCCATTCTAAGGCCTATCAATATCTCAAAAACCATAATCTAAAAATCTACGGTTTGACACCCTTCCAATCTATTTTTGACTTGCAACGGCACAAGTTGACTGGTAGAACACCTTGACTGCTCACGCATTGCTAATCTAAGAGGGCAAAGGCGAGGCACATAGGGGTGTAATTAGTCTTCTCAAGGGTATGGAGGGTTGTCTAACATCAATACACCTACAAGTTGTAATTTCTTGGCAGGAATGACAAACACAACTGTCTAATGCAAATAATGATCGTAGTCACAACGAAATTATAGATTCTATACCCTTTTGTTTTCTATTCATATCTCACAAACTACTGCTCCAATATGCACAAATTTTTGGTGGACATGTAGATCCATGGGTCTTCTAACTACTCACCAAAACTCAACTCAAACGGACACCGTTTGACCATCCAAATAATTCCTCTACTAAAACTGTTGTGTTCTAAAATGGCAGCAAACTGAGCCGACAAGATATCCCTTAAATCCGATGTTTTACTCAACCAATACTCAAACCAACTTAAGACATTGAAGGGTCCTAAGCGAGGAATGAGATCACCAAGTTTGGGGTCAATCCAACTTCGTTTGAGTCACTAATCGCCGGCTTGAAGATAACCGGTTTAGTGCCACAAAATCTGGACATATTTCGTGTTCTCCCTTTCTTTGCTTTCACACATTGATGTGTGTGTTTTGCACTTTCTAACCTTTCTCATAGTAGCAGCAGCCTTTCCCTAGCTAAGGATGGAGGCTAGAGTTTTCCTCACATGCTTCTCTGGTAATACTTCAACCATCGTTCTAGACACCAACTTGACTATGCGCAAGCATTTAACTGGTGGGATGTTTTCGTAGGGCACAAAACATTATTCCACATGTAGGGCATTTCTACATTGACAAAGAACCATTCCTATATATCCTTTGGTACTTTATCCAATAGAGTCCGGACACATGTGGAATTGGCACCTTAGGGCATAAAGATGCTGACTAAAACTAGGGACGTGCTTTTGCTAGCTCCTACCTAGCCGATACAACGTCTTGTACTATATACGTGATTTTCAAAGATGGAATTGACTCGATAGCACATTTGGAGAAGAAGTAGCACTTGCATTGTGGGGCCAGGTTTGCTGTTTCCTTGATCAACATTGTTCTGTGAGATCTGGCCTTCATAGTTACCAAATAGTCGTTACCTAACTGAAGGCTAACTTTCCTACTGGTAACAAATCAGTTGTCCCTCAACACTAAAAAGGTTCCAAATCTTCACTCTTGATAATAAAAATTTTAGTCGAAGCCTACAGATGGTCGCCATTGAAGTCAGCAGAAAGGGGTCACACCAAAGGAGGTCGGTTTGTCTACGTCATCCTTATGCACCTAAAGATTGAGAACTGGGACAGGAATCTCATATATACCAGGTGACCTATTACAGCACATAATCTCCTGGTCCATTAATCATCCGACTGATAACTTGTTCAACCTTAAGTGTAGTGCACCTTTCTGATCTAATGAAAATGACATAAGTTGCTCACTAGATGACCGACGTCATTATAGGGATCGTCAAGTAGAGTCACTTGTCTACCACCTCTTGCAGTCTGTTTATGTTCCTGTTAGTGACCTGTTCTTCAAAGGTTAACCGTTGGATGACTTCACAAGGGAGTCCCATTGCATCTAGTTCGACATATAGATCGCTTGACATGATAAGGAGAGATAACCAAGGAAGAGCTCAAGTGAGAATAACATATCGGTGCAGTTCTGCAATGGATCATGACTAGAAACCTCAATACCAGCGCGTGCCAAGCAGCACAACCTTATGTGCGCGCCCACAGGAGGCTCTCGGTTTCATCGTGGCACCATAGATCGCTAATCGTGGCACCATTACTGAACATACAGCCCACAAGAAATCTCACATGGCATAAATTGGGTTGCATAGGAGCAAGCACTATGCGAAGGAGGGATAGCAAACAAAGGTAGTCACAAGGTTAGGAGTCAACAAGCAAGGGATCCAAAAATCAAAACACAACGCAAGAGAGCATAGCTTAATTACCAAAGACAACTGAGCAGGGGACTTCTTGCCAAATTTTCATATACGTCTTGTGTCCACCAAGTGATTACCAAAACTTGGACGTGGTTCTAGGATAGCGTTCTTCAACACTCATATGCTTACCGAGGACAAAAGGGGTGATAACTATGGCACTAATTAGATAACAAGCATACATACCCACCACTTCGCTAAACTAGAGGACATTATAGGTTAAGCATGTAACCACAATTATTTCTAGCAAGGCTAAGCACACACTTTTCTCAAGCACTTCCTATTCAAGCAACATGGAACAAGGCATTCTGGTTTAACTCCACACAAGGAAGATAGTGCAATACATCGATCACAAGTTACTTAGTACTTAGAACAAATGAAGGAAAGCATATTTATGCACAAGCACAATCATGATGCATGCTCGTCCTATTCGTCCTCACGAAATTGCCAGCCTAAGGTGGCAATCACGTTCTATGTCAGTGGCATAACACGTACTCTCTCGATATATAGCTAGTCGTCAGCTACATTCAATCTACGCATTCGTGGTTAGCGTACCTGCAGGCAAATTCATTGCAGCCCATCCCCACAAGAGATAAATAAGCGCACAATGAAAACAGTAAACTAAGATACCCCCCATATACGCATCCCCAGATATGTATACTTCGGTATCCATAGCTACCCGGTAGATATACCCACAATTAAGTACCTTCATATATACATGTGTGTAACATGTAAATATTCCAGTAACCACAGCTAACTCTCCCCTAGATCGACAGTTGGACGGTCATACTCTCACAACTCACACTTACCTAGGCGTAGAGGCAATTGATCCATACAATACCATTCAAGCGAATGGCATCCATACAATAGCACGCCGTATGGACGATGAAAGAAAAATTGCAATAAAGTACATCCCTTAAAGTTAGTACTTAGATAGCCACCTAATAGTCCTTAACTGGGCATAAAGGAAGATGTCGTTAGCATAGTTTTGCAAATAAGTTTTGACAAATTTGCCTGTAGCTAAAGTTTTAGTTAAAATAGACCTTTTAAAACCAAAACTTAGCTTTTAAAACTATGTACCTGACAGTATTATGCTTAATCTCGCTCTGATACCAGCTGTGACAGAACCGCCCAATTTATACAAGATCAAGTACAGTTGTCCCCGCTAACACGTTGACACACCCATGCTTTCACTCATATAAACCCGGTAGTCCGCCGAGTGTCCCGAAAGACCTCGGTAAATCAACATCACAACCAAGATCGCGTGATTAAGCAAATACACATCACATACATCGGGTTGCAGCGGAAATAATATTACAAAGGAGTTAACAAATAATAGTACAAGTTTAGGGTTTCAAAACTGCTTAGTGAAAACAACATAGCTTTCAAATGATTACATTAATATAAGTTCCAAATATATTGCTAGCATAGTGACATCATCCGACAAAAGCATATAGATGAGAAGTAAGTATAGAATCACCGAGCCCACCGGTGGTTAGCCACCATTATCAACAGGTCGAGAACATCACCTGCAACAAGGTGGGATAAACTCTAAGTACTCGAATGTACTCAGCCAGACTTACCCGTCGGAAACCAAAACAAATGACACCAAGGATCATGCAAGGCTTTCTTTAGTGGGCTAGCTGACTTGTTTGCGAAAAGCATAAGCTATCATGAAGAAACCATTTTTAAGTACTTTGCATCATCTTTATTTTGACCTATCCATCTAGGTAAGCACCTGTACTATAGCAATCACTTGATTAACCAATAACATCCAGTTACCAATTTAGATTTAGCATATCCCATATCATCCAGATAACCATCATTGTTCCATAATAATTACTATGATGAAGTAACTCGAGTCAAGTGCTCACTATCCAGGAGCGATGGTGATTCGAATCGATTCCTAACCAGCTGGTGATTTATTCCTTACACAAACCTCGCTCACCCGCTAAAGTGAGATATTGATCACCGAGTCAACTTTCCAGGAATCTCGAGTTTGCCAGGAACCACATGTACCCGGGGGCCGACCGACTGCACTTTGGTCTTATCATCTCGCCCCCGTGTCCTACCACACCTGCTCCGGTACAGTGCGCTGCGGGCAATCTACTCGGCCCGAAAAATCTCCCAGCTTCACGGTCGGAAGGTACTTTATCCGGCCAGCTAAATGTAAGGCATGCGTTCAACATGACTCGAGGCCCAACAACGGTCGGTCCTTAATCGACACAGACGGAAACTAACAGCACCCCAGAACCCCGTCTAGTTGCCTCCAACTTTTTCCGTCCGGTCTCCAATTATCCATCACACATGGTTAATTCTAGGATATCATTCTTTCCATAGCTAAATTCTTCAAGTAACCACCTATAATGTAGGTGACCGGATATCTCCGATCACTACCGGTCTAAGCAAGGCTAAGCAGTTATTCAATCCTGACCTAACAGGGTAAAAAGGTAATAAGGTAGGCAAGGATAGTAATAAATGCATCAACGGTTTCAATCAACTCCTATAACTTAATGCAACAATATATAACTCGTATATATAAAGAATTGCTTTTATAAATTAGGAGACTTATAATGCTCCGGGGCTTGCCTGGGATCCGCCACAAGTAAGTTCAGTTAGCTTGCACCATCCTGGTAACATCTCCGGTTCTAGCACTCGCTTAGTCCTTCCATCTTCGGGACAGATCCATCAAACACCGTCTTCGGGTTTGGCTCCAACATCACATCCTTCACATGGTTCATCTAGCGTACCTAGATGAGATGCAATATGCAAGTGCATAAATATGAAGAATAGTACCATGAGACACATCACAAAATAGCAAGCAAGACAAGCATAGTTTACACTAACACACTTAAGTACTTTGCGATGCTTAACTTAAACATCACACAATCAATCATGCTAAGATGGCAAACGGAGACAACAACACCAAGCATGACACAAGTTTCCTAAGATCTCAGGTGCTCTAACTCAGTCATCATTCAAGGCATAAGTCACACTTAACAATATACAAGCAAACACTATAATTGGAATCTGCCAATTTCTAGACATGCAAACAGCAGCTACAAGATTTAGCTATAACTGGAGTTACACAAATCCAAATGACTTGCAAGAAGACATTATGGAAAGCTTATGAAATTTTCTATAATTCATCTTTAATCATCTTAGCATGATTCTCAAGTTAACTAAGTCAAATATATCTATTTACAGAAACGGGTCTACAATTGACAGAAAGCAGTCATTTCTGAAACCCAACTTTAAACAGCTGTAACTCTTAAACTACTTGGCCAAATGACACCAAATTTTAATAGAAGCTAGATACATGAATTATCTACAACTTTTGTATAAACAAGTTTCACAACAAAGCACATTATCATGAAGAACTTTGCTAAGTTCCCAGATCTGTCCATAAACCACATCGGTAAGAAAATAATTATTAACTTATGTTGCAAATACATAATTGGGCAAAACCAACTTTACCAACATGTCACACATAACTAAAGAACACCAGGAAACCTAGTGTCCATGACCAAATAAATTCTTTTAATGCATTTCTTAATTTATTTTAGATAACAAGGTGACTTAATAAACATATACCAAAAGTGCACAATAACTTCTACAAAAATTACAGTGGCTCACATATCCTCTCAATAGTCTACTGTACAAATTTCACTCCATTTGGATATGTATAGCAACCTCTATGAAAAAGACAAGTTGCTAAAGCAAGAATTCATGTGAGAGCAAGATAAACCAATAACTCACTCATACTTCATCCAATACTTATGAAATTTTTACCACACATCAACTATCACATGAGTAGCATGCCACAAAAATTTCACTTCATTTGGAGCCCTAGATCTACAGTTATGAAAAATAACAAATTCAACTAGCATTACAACCTTACTGCACAAATCTATTTTTACCGCAAAATATTTAAACTAAAACATGCCATATTATAGATCCACTGCATAGACAATTTCACAAGGATTCCAAAAAGTCCTCATTTACTATTTTACGAATTTTCTACGATTTACTATGAATTTCCAAAGTTCCTGCAAAATAATTACAAACCAGTCCTTACGGGACTATTCACCTGAGTCTATGACATTGCAGATAGGACCTTGATTTTCGTCGAATTGTCGTATGACGCCCCTGGTCGGGATTTACAGAGGAGGCAGAGGAGGATCGCCGGGAACGCGCGATGGCGGCCGGCTAGGGTCTGACGGCGGCGAGGAAGCGGCCGACGAGGACCGCGGCGTCAAGGCACACCCGAAGCCGGTCGTAGCGCCTCCAGAGGTGGCCCATGGCCTCCCGGCCACGTGAGCAGGCGACTGTGACCGCGGCCATCCTCGGCAGGCGAGCGCCGGCGGCGGCGGGCCGAGGAGAAGGGCAGCGCGAGCACCGGTGGGAGCACACGCATCCATGGGACTGCTCGGTGGCGGTGCTGGAGGGGCTGCAGGAGAGGGAGCAGCGACGGCAAGGAAGTTCGACGACGGCGGCCATGGCGACATCGCTCTGGTGCGGCCAGAGCGTGACCGAGAGAGCGAGAAGGGACGGGCAAGGGATGGGGCAGCCTTGGCGCTCTGTTATGGAGGAGAAGGGCGTTCAGCAACGCGTGGCACGAGGTAGGACGCGCGTTGGCCATGGCAGGACGTGCTCTGGTGCATGGCGTCCACGCAGACAAACTATCGAGCACGTGGCGCGTGCGATGGAGCCCGACTTGGAGTTCGTTTTTTCAGCATATTCCGTGCATATTCGGACCTTAGCGCCAGTAGCAAAGTTGTTCTACTCTGGATGCTCTACAAACTTGATTAAGGCAGTATGGTCGTTAGAGCTCTTCATCAGCAGGTAATTAAGCCATAAAATGACAGTGTTAGCGCCTTGATAACGGTCACAGAAATTCACTTTCGGAGGTCGAAACTCAATCAAACTTAGTGCAACTTTTTGCATTCTCTTCTCCATAACATAACCTTGAACTTTTATTTTTGGACTAACTCAAGTTGCTTAGCAAAATTTGGAGAACGCGGAATGCCAACGTCATTGCTTAGCGAAACTGACTTAGAATAATTCTAAGTGTTGAAGACTGCAGCAAAATCAATCTTGTGCCCTTTGTTTGTCAAGCTTAGAGATAGATTTAGACTTAGGTCCTTCAATAAAGTTTGTAGTACACAAACTTTTCTTCAACTTTCATTTTTGGTCAAACCTCATATCTGGTCCAGAAGTCGACTTTATTTCTCGGTCAACGCAAAGTCCTTTCTGCTACAAAAATATAGGGTTTCTATTAATTTCGGACATTTTCACCACCTTCGCTCAACACGAACCCTTCATAACTTTTGTTGTAGAGTTCAATTAGAGTTGTTTGAGCAAGGTTACAAGGTTTGGTTGACTTCATATGTTTCCATTCACTTGATAAAGCAATTCATGCAAAGATATGACTTATCATTTCATGTGACTTTTTGATTCCAAACTTCATGAAACTTTTCCACGGGTCTAGATGGATGCATGTGGATGTAATGTACATGAAAGAAGCATGTTTAGAATTACTCTTGCATAATCTTAACAAGGGTCCATATGTAAGCAAGGGTGCAATATCCGAGTTTAGGTTGGGGCTTATTTCCATAGGTTTGACCTTGACATCTTCATCATCACTTAATATACCATGTTTTAGCTCAAACCCATTGCTTAACTGGTGGCAAACACCTAGGGTGTTACATTTAGACCCTAGTTATTAGGACCGGACCAGACCGGCGGTTCAACCGCTAAAAGACCGAACCAGAGCCTAGACCGGTCTGGTTCACTTAAAAGACCGTTTATGTAATCAAACCGCTAAAAACCGGTTGAACCGGTCGGTTTTTTACGGAACCGGTGAACCGGCAGGTTTCATATGAACCGGTGAGTTTTTGAGTTTTTCCAAAATTACCCCTCTATGCACTTAGGATGACCTTATCTAGTTAGGGGTATTATTGGAAATTGGCTCCAAATACCTCTTTAGGGTTGTTTTGACGCTGGGAGTGGCCGAGTGGGAGGGAAAAATTGCCTTTTCGTGTTCTGGGTGGCGGCGCGGCGCTTCTGCTCCTACAGCGTCTAGCAGGCGACGGTAAGAGCATCAGCAAGTAGCTACGGGTGGGTTGGCGTGCGACTGGCGATAGGCAACGGGCGGTCGCAATGGTCGCGGCGAGCGGCTACGACGGGCAACGGGCGACCACAACGGGTCGAGCTCGTGTCGTCCACAACCGGTAGTGGCGTGCGGCTGCAGCCTTGCTGTGTGCTACTCTGCTCTAAGCTCCATCGCTCTAGGCCTCTAGGTGCTTCCCTGCTGTTCTCTAGTTCTAGACGACCATGCCAGAACTTCACGACATGGCTAATGGTGAGCCTGGGTTAAGATTAAATTAGGCATCTATGATATGTCAATGTGAAGATTCATAAATATATGAAGCTCATGTTCGTGTTAGAGTATATTAGTTATTAGGCATCTCTTTTCCCTAGATTTGATTAATTTAGGATTGATTTCTAAGTTTTCCACGACATGGCTAAAGTAGTAACAGATGAGCTGCATTTCTTATCGGTTATCATGCACTTTTGTTTTGAATCCAAAAACTAATGCAATTAAATTTATGTTCTTTATTTATCATCTGTCAATTATTAATTATAGCAAATAAATATATATATATACTGGTTCAAAGTAACTATGGTCGGTTCAATTTGTCCGGTCCAAAACAATTGAACCGGCGGTTCAACCAGATCTAAACGGTTGGACCAGTGAACCGATGGCCTCACCGGTTCAATCTCCGGTCTAGTCCTAATAACTTTGATTTAGACTGTCCCTGAAAAGTAGTTATAAGTTCAATTTTTTGGTGAATTTATTAAATCAATTTCTATGAATAAAATGTGTCCAATTTTTGTTCCATTGTTTGGTCCTATATCTGAGCTATGTTAATGTGTGATTAGTTGAGATGATGGATTAATAAATGTTCACTAATTAATTTCCAAAGATGCTTAGTTGAAACTGTTTTCTGAATCTCTAAAAATTGATTTTAGTTTCAGTGTCAAAGTACCCCTCTTCTCCTTTCAAAAACTTCAAAACCAGCAAGCTTGGGATAGTTGTCCTTTAAGCAAAGTTGGAGACCTCTAGTCAGGGAAGAACTTTGCTTAAGACTGCTCATCAAGTCATTTTGCAAAATCTAGATAAAGAGAGAGGGGAAGTTGGTGGTTTCAGTCAATGAACAGTGCTCACCACGGCAGCAGTCCGCCGCTGATCGTTTTTCACTATTTTCTCCCACGCCGGCATGCAGCTGCTTTCATGAGCACGTCACAAGCAGGAGCTGGATGCCTTGAAGCTTCACCCTCGTCCTTTTAACGTCGAGCCAGCCACCGTCCCTTCCTTTTCTCCTTCCCGCCGCGGTCGTCGAGCCTTGATTCGCTGGCACAATTCATCGTGCCCGCTCCATCTCAGCCCAATTGCTCGTACCTGTAGCTTCGCTATGCCCTCGCGACCCTCCTTGACCCGCTCGTGCCACCTGTCTCGATCGAAATCGGCTATGCGCCGAAATTCCACCACGGTCACGCCACCATGGGCGTCGCATGCGCCTCACCGTGGCCAAGCCGCTCTGACGAGCCTCTTGTTAAGCCATTTCGCGTGCTAGCTTTGCCATGACCCCTGATGCTTATCGGTTTGCTAGTTTTCATAGATAAGCCACAGACGCGTCGAAATGTTGTCGCCGCCATGAGTTCATGTCGTCGCCATCGTCCTCACCACCGACACCTAGCTCCGTCGTGTCCTTGACTCAACCATCTAGTGTTTGAAGTCTTAGTGAGCTCCTGAAGCTAACCATGCCCTCTAATTTGACTCTACTGCATCGTAGCCGTCAGAACGCCACTGCGCCAGCATGCTCTGCTCTGCTGAGCTGCCACTGTCGTGGTCGTGTGCATTGCTAACTCTAATTCGCCCAACTGACCCAATGGGCGAGTTCGTGAGGTCGAGAAGAATGCATAGGAGTAGGTTGCATCACCGAAGATGTCGTTGTTGGTCACAGCAGCCGTGCTGGAGCTTTGTCGTGCCGCCATGGCCGCCGGCGTGCTTACTGTCATGCTCCAGATGTTGAACCGATACCACCAGAGTGTGCGTGAGGGAGTAGGGAGTCAACCGGGGTAACTCTCATCGTCGGTAGTGACCTCACCGACAGGAACCTGTCGATCAAAGGTCGCCAGCGCCATAGTCAGCGCGGGCACTTCATTAGGCTCGGTCATCGGTGAGAGTGGGTAAGCGAGGGGTGAGTAAGAAAAGGTTTTCAACGTTTTTTATTTTCAAAAAAAGATAAAATGTGTAGTTTCTTGTTTAATTCATAACAAAATAATTAGAGCCGATAAAATTATGAAAAAATTTGTGTAAGCTTGTTATCATATGCTTAATCATGGAAAAAAATAGTTAGTCATAATCAGTAGTTTTGTTATGCTTAAAAATTACCTCTTTTGATTAATAAATGGACCTTGCATGATTTTATAGATAAAAATATTAATCTTTAGTCATGAAACTTTTTGCGTATGCTTCACATGCTAATATCTACTCTAACAAAAAGTTTGGTATTGTTTTGATAATTCTAAATTGTTTAATTAATTTAAGTTTGTTTAAATGTCTTTTATGGATTAATAAAAATAACAAAATGGTTTCTATAAATTGCTAAATGACTTTGTTATGATTTTGGACATTGTGTGAAGACCTTGGAACATCCAAATCCCTGCTATTCCTTGGCATCCTAATTATTTTCTTGATATGTTTTGAATCAACATGTTATATAATAAATAAAATGGTTTAATTAAATGTTTAGTTTTATAATTCTTTATAATGATCATGAGTTAAGGAAAATATAATCACTTCTTGTTGGTCCATGCTAAGTTAATCCTTTCATAATAAACAACTAATTAACTTGTTAGTTAAATAAATAAAAATGCTTTGTGAAGTATAACCCTAGTTGTACCACGAAGGAAAGTTGTATTCAACTTCCTTAGATTAGTTTAAGTTCAGCTATGCACTTGAATGTCTTTCATCATGCATCATGGCATGTAATCCATCATGTTAAACCAAGCATCATTTATTATGTGTAGTACCTACGAGAGTGAGAAGACTCGTGTCATTACCTTTACAAAGCATTTTAATTTTTAACCATAAGTTAATAAGTTGTTAACATGAAAGGATTAACTTAACATGGACTAGCAAGATTAACATGAAAAGCATCCACATATCATAACCACTTACTCAATTATGCAAACAAGGAACAATCAAGTCTTATATACATGCATCTATTAATTAAGTATTTAATTAAACCATTTATTTATTATATATAACAAGTTGAGGATAAGCATATCATAGAAAGGAATTAAGCTACCAAAGAACATCAGGGGTTTGGTGTTCCAAGGTCTACAATCAACTCTAAAATACACCAAGTCATTTTATGATTTATCCTAATTCATTTTAATATTTATTAACCATGGAAAAAGGTATTTAAACAAACTTAAATTAATTAACAATTTATAATTATCAAAACAGTACCAAACTTTTTGTGAAGGCATATATTAACATGTGAAGCATACACAAAAAGTTTCATGATTAAAGGATTAATATTTTTATCTATAAAAATCATGTAAGGTCCATTTATTAATTAAAAGAGGTAATTTTTAAGCATACCAAAACTACTAATTATGACTAACTAATATTTTTACATAATTTAACAATATGATAATAAGCTTAAACAAAAATTTTCATAATTTGATTAGCTCTAATTATTTTCTTATGAATTAAACAAGAAACTGCACATTTTATCTTTTTCTGAAAATCAAAAACGTTGAAAACCTTTTCTTACTCACCCCTACCTTACCCACTCTCACTAACTACTGGGCCCGACGTCATGGCCACGCTGACTATGGTGCTGGCGACATTTGATCGGTGGGTTCTCACCGGCGGTGACCTTGATGATGATGAGAGTTACCCCGATGGACTCCTCACTCCCTCGCGCACACTCTATTGGTATCAGTTGAACATCTGGAGCACGGCAGCAAGCACGTCGACGACCATGGTGGCACGGTGGAGCTCCAGCGTGGCTACTGCGACCAATGACGACATCTCTGACGACACAACCTACTCCTATGCGTTCCTATCGACCTCAAGAACTCACCCAAGGGTTCAGTTGGGTGAATTAGAGTTAGCAATGCACAAGACCATGGCCACGGCGGCTCAGCAGAGCAAAGCACATCGGCTATGATGCGGTAGAGGTAAAACAGAGGGAACAGTCATGACTAGGAGCTCTCCATGATCACGTCTACGTGATCAGTTGAAGTGGGGACGACGCAGTCACGACTGCTGACGTCGAGATCGGACACGGTGGCATGAACCCAGCAGCGAGGTCAACGTTCCGGTGTGACATGCATAGTAGAGATAAAAAGGACAGGACAATGAGCTTCATGGCATTCCAAGGGATCCAAAACAACAAGAGTAGGAGTGAGAGCTGCTCTGGAACGAGCTGGCCACGGTGAGGTCAAGCTCGGCGACCATGGCGGTGCTACCGTGATGGAAACGACGCGAGTGGCCACTCCTGAAAGCGAGAGATGTCGCAAGATGGTCAAGGAGGTGCGTGAGGGTGAGGCGAAGCTAGGCTCATGAGCAATTTGGCAGAGATGGATTGGTGGCGGATGAATTTGGTCGATGACCGAGGAGCTAGACGGCGACGAGAAGAAAGAAGAAAAAGACTACGACCAGCTTCGAGGCGATTTGAAGGTGATGGTGAAGCATCGAGGCGTCCAGTAGCTACTTGCGCCGCTGCCACTAAAACAGCTATGTGCCCGTCCGAGAGAGCGGCAAAAATGATCACGGCGGCGTTGGCGGCAAGCAGCTCGGTGATAGCTGCTTTCGACGACACTGTAGCAGACTAAAATGACGATCTTCTCTTCTCTTGTTCTCATGATTTCTCTACTAAACGTGTTAAACTCCCTTAAGCAAAGTTGTTCACTAATCAATGGTCTCCAATTTCACTTAAAGGATTGACCCCAAAAGATCAAAGGTTTTGGAGATTTTGAATTTGGAAGATGGGCACTTTCAAACTGAAAACTGAATTTTAGTTAGGGTTTTGAAATTTGGTTTTAGTTAAGCAACTTTGGACAATTAATTAGAGGCTAAACATAAATCAAACATTACATCTAATTACACACTAACAAAGCTTAAACACCCCACCAATCAAAGGAACAAAGTTTGGACAATTTTTATTTATGAAAGTTGATTTAATAAAATCTCAAACATTGAACTTTATAACTAATAATTTGGGACTTAGTCAAAATGGCTAAGTATGAGAATTGGTTATTGAATTCAATCTTTGAGCTTAAATTTAAACATGTTTGATTTGAAACTTTAAATAAACTTTTATTCCAAATTATAAAAGCACACTTGAAATAACAAGTTTTATTTTAACAAAATTTTAATTATTTAAGCAAATTCTCATATTTAAATTCACATAGTTTCTTAATCACTTTTATGAACATAATTTCATGTAACATATGAAACATAATATAAGCAACATATGAAACACCATAATGCAACATATGAAACATCACATATGCAACATGGACATGCTATTATTGAGACATAAAATGCATTAATGAAACAACACTTGAAGATTATGCTTCATGATGCTCATGATCAAGTTTTTATTTGCTTATTAACATCTAGGTTGTTACAATGTGCCTACTGAATCATCTTGGATTCCAAACATCAATGACAATGCCTCACAACCTGATCATGTGCCTAACAATGGTACATGGGCACAACAGAGGGATGCATGGGTTGCCTAAATGTGGCAAACCAGGGGGAACTCTAGAGTGTAGTCCCTACCTATCTTGTTTGTTAGCACTTCTATTATGTGTACTGAGGCAGTTGCATTGTTGAAACTTGTATTATTTTCTGAGACCTAAGGCACTTTGTAATGATGTGATCCCTATTTGGTTATGTATATGTTTCTTCATTTGTATTTGTTTAAGTATGCTGCAATGGTTCTTAAATGTTTGGATGGTTGTGGATAGGAAATGGAAAACATGGGTGCTCATGTTGTGAATGTTGAGGAAGGTGAGGACAATGTGGTGGGAAATCAGGATGGCCTACTTGGTGGTGAGGATGGCATGCCTGCTGCCCCTCTAGCAAATGGGCCAATGCACTAGACTCTTGTCTAGTCTGGGTTCATGATGAGGAGGTTCCATGATCTTGTTGGGTAGGGGGTCAAAAGTTATAAGAGATTCAAGGAGGTCCATGTTAGGCAAGTTGCTAGCATGGTTTCTGAGTTTGCTGTGGTCAATGTGACCACCCAGCAGGCATATTTACAACCACCTACGCAAATGGAGGACTAGGTGGGTAAAGATTGTTAGGCTCAAGGATCTCAGTAGTGCTCTCTGGGATGAGGACCACCACATGATAGTTTGTGATGATGAACACCTAATTAGGCACACCAAGGTTAGGACATGTGAAAGCATCTAGGCCTCTAGTTGGGTTTTAGTGATTAATGACAATACGTAATTACTATGACTAACGTATGTTTTATAGAGGCAATTAAGTTAGGTCATGATAATGGAGATGATTAGGCAATCATGGTTGTCATGCCCTTACGATGAAAATCGTTTCGGTTTTCAAAGAATGGACAATAAGGTTAAGGATGGATTAGTTCTAAGTGTCATTTGGAGTTGGAGAGACACTTAGAGTAGTTTAGGACTTTGTTTTTCCTTTGGCTATACTATTAAGGGGGGTATGGATGGGTAGCTTGACCTAGGTGAGTCTAGTGGGTTAGGTGTGGTGCACACTTGTCAAATCTAGCACTAGGTAGTTCCTAAATAGCCCTTAGATCAATTGGAGCAAACTTCATTCCGGTGTGACCGGACACTAGCGCAGAGTCTGATTAGTTCATTTGATCAAGGTAAAATCGTCTGGCATGATTGGACGCTGAGAGGTGAGTGATCGGACGCTCATCTAGCATGACCAGATGCCGAGAGGTGAGTGACCGGACGCTAGGTGCCAGTGTCCGGTCGACTCAAGTAAGGTTCCAGAGAGGGAAAATCATGACCGGACGTATCCGGTCAGTGCTGACCGGACGTTGTCCAGCATCCGGTCACAACTTAAACATAGGGGTTTTGGGGTTAACTGACCGGAGCATCCGGTCAACTTGACCAGAGCGTCCGGTCACCCCGCAGATGCACATAACGGTTTGTTTTGAACACAGGTGTATAAATACATCTTCTATTCATGTAAGGGGGTACTTTTGCTTATTCTAACAGCTAAGAAACACCCTTGAGAGTACCAAGAAGAGCAAGGTCCTAGTGAGGTGATTGAGATTTGAGAATCCAAAAGAGAGCCCTCATTAGTGAAAGCAAGAGTAGCAAAGTGTGCATCCACCCTTCTCATTAGGCTTGTCGTGGTCAAGTGAGAGTTCATACTTGTTACTTTTGGTGATCGCCATCGCCTAGATAGCTTGGTGGTGATTGGGAGCTTGGTGATCATCTGACGGAGCTTGTGGATGACCCAACTCAAGTTGTGAGCGGTTGTGGGTGATTTACCACGATGGAGTGTCAAAGAATTAATCCGTAGAGAGTACTTGATCCTTGCACGGATCAAGAGGGAGCTACACCCTTGCGCGGGTGCTCCAACAAGAACTAGTGGGGAGTGACGACTCTCCGATACCTCAGCAAAATATCATCGCATTCCTCTTTCTCTCTTTACTGTGAGCATTTACTTTGAGCAATTTAATTCTTGTCTTTACATTCATAGAATTACTATGCTAGAGTAGGATTAGAACTTAGGTTGCAAGACTTTTTGTGCGGTAGAATATTAGAAATACTTTCTAGACACAAGGGGTGAAGTGGGCTAACCATAGGGTTTAATTATTGCAAAGAAATTTAGAATTAGTCTAATTCACCCCCCTCTTAGACATCTTGATCCTTTCAATTGGTGTCAGAGCCTCGTGCTCACAAAATTAGACTTAACCATCTAGAGAAAGATGTCTCATGGGGATGGACCTCCTCCTATCTTTGAGGAAGATGATTTTTCTTATTGAAAAATTCGCATGGAGGCGTATTTAGAAGCTCTAGATGTTGGTATACTTAGAGCCGCCTCACAAGGATTCCCAAAACCTCGGGATCCCACGCACCTACAAGTCGATGAGGATAATTATAAAAAATGGAATGCAAAGGCTAGAAACACCATCTTTAGAGGCCTTTGTAAAGATGTGTTTAATCATGTGAGGAACCACAAAGACGCCCATGCACTATGGTCGGATATTTGTGCGCTCCATGAGGAAACAAAGAGCGAGCATGAGGAACGCTACCATCTTGTCATAAAAAAGCTAAATTCATTTGAGATGTTTCCTAAAGAGAGTGCTAATGAAATGTACTCACGCTTAAATATTCTTGTAGAGGAAGTCAATGGACTTGGACTCACTCAAATACAACCATCCGATATTATAAGAAAAATCTTGAGTGTCCTCCCTATTGATAAATATGGGCATATTGTGATCGTGCTTCATCAAGGTGATCTTTCCACCGCTACACCAACACAAATCTTGGGAAAGATCAATGCTCATGAGATGTACATACACATCACACCATAAGATGGCTCATCCTCTACTAAGAAGAAAGAAAAAGACTTAGCATTCAAAGCTAGCCAAGAGAAGGGCAAAGCAAGGCTTGAGTATGAGAGTTCAAGTGATGATGAAATTGATGATGCAAGTCTTGCTCTCATGGTGAGAAGAACCGCCAAGATGCTAAAGAAGCTTAACAAGAGTGGCATCAAGTTTGATGGCAAGAAAAAGAAATTCTTCACTAGCTCTAGAATGAAGCCAATCTTAGAGATGGATTGCTATAATTGTAGAGAACTTGATCATCTACCATGCCAATGCACAAAGCCCAAGAAAGACAAGTACAAGAACAAGTACAAGGACAAGAAAGATGACTCAAGTAATGAAGAAGAAGATGAGAAGAAGAAAAACAAGCCATACAAGAAGAAGGATGGCAAGAAGGACTTCCACAAGAAAAAGAAGAATGGCAAGGCATACATCGTCGGTGATTGGCTCACGGACATTGATTCATCAAGTTGCTCATCTGATGATGATAGTGATAATGAGAAGGTGTCCGCCATTGTGATTAACTCTTCATCATCTTCACCGACACCACCGCCATCATCCTCTACACACCTTGCCTTATGGCCAAAGGTGAACGCAAGGTATCAAATAATGATGATAGTAGTGGTGATGATCATGCTAATAATGATGATAGTGATAGTGATAGTGATAGCGATGATGATGAATATAAATCACCTTCATATGATGATCTTGTTAAATTGCTAAATCAATATACAAAGATCATTAGAAAGACTAAAGCTAAGAATGACAAGCTAGAAGCTAAGAATGATTCTCTTTTAGCTAAATGTGATGTAGCGGAAAAGGCTAGTGTTGAGCTTAGAGAAGCAAATGATGCTATGTCATTCAAACTCAAGGAGCTCAAATCTTCTAAGAAAGAGCTTAAAGATAAACATGATAAACTTGAGAGGATACATAATGAGCTCATCACTAGCCACAATATGCTAAAAGATGAATATACCAATCTTAAGATTAATCATGACAATCTTGTCATTGCTCAAGAATTTTTATCTAATAAGCCACATGATGTTACTAACGATGTTGTTAAGATTGATATAGCTACATCATGTGATGATTTGATCATTAAGAGCATTGAGCAAAGTTCTAGTAGCAAGGGCAAACAAGTGGTTGAGACCAATAATTATGATGAGTATGTCAAGCTCAAAAATGATAATAAAAAGCTCAAGAAAGATCTTAAAGAGCTCAAAACCACCAACATTATAGTGCTAGAAACTCTTGATCATGATGGTAATTTGATTCTTGAGAATGAAAAGCTCAAAGAAGAGAACAAGAAGCTCAAGAAAGAGAAAAATAATGATGCACTCAAGGAAGAGAACAAAAAACTCAAGTTAGAGAAAGAGCATCTCAAGATTGGATTGAGCAAGTTCACAAGAGGCAAGCATCTTCAAAGTGAGCTACTAATGAACACCATCGTGAAGATGGATAGAAGTGGCATTAGATACATGGCAAATAGAGAGAAGAAGGCTCAAGCTCAACAACAAAAGCTAAAGCCAAATAAGTGTTTTGAGTGTGGACAAGAAGGCTACTTTGTCCATGAGTGCCAAACTCCACCATCACAACCCTTGCCCAAGCATGCTAGACCTTTTCCTTTCAATGCTCATTAAATGCTTAGAAATGATTCTAGTGGAAACATAAAAGTTATGTTCTTAGGATCTCCCAATAAGAATAGGCCTAAGAAAATTTGGGTAGCAAAGTCACTTGTTGAGAAGGTGAAGGGCCCTCAATAAGTTTGGGTTTCTAAAGCTTGATCTCTTATGTGTAGGTGAACTACAAGACCGATGAAAGTCATTAGGTTATTGATAGTGGTTGCACACAACATATGACCGGTGATCCTCGTATGTTCATCTCACTAAATGAAGAAGTAGATGGATAAGAAAGAATCATATTTGGAGATAATTCAAAGGGCAAGGTTAAAGGATTGGGTAAAGTGGCAATATCAAATGATCATTCAATCTCAAATGTGCTATATGTTGCTTCATTGAGCTTCAACTTGCTATCCGTTGGACATATCTTCATTTGTCAAGTATATGTTGATGATATCATCTTTGGATCATCAAATAAAGATTCTTGCAAAGAGTTTGATGAATTGATGTCAAAGGAGTTCGAGATGTCAATGATTGAAGAGCTTACATTCTTTCTTGGTTTTCAAGTCAAGCAAATGAGAGAAGTGATTTTCATTTCTCAAGGAAAATATACAAATGATCTTCTTAAGAGATTCAAGATGAATGAATGTAAGTCAATCAAGACACCAATGCCAACTAATGGACATCTCAACCTAGATGAGAGAGGTAACACGGTTAATCAAATTCTCTACCGCTCTATGATTGGTAGCTTGTTATATTTAACCACATCTAGGCCTGACACCATGTTTAGTGTGTGTATGTGTGCTAGATTTCAAGCTAATCCTAAGGAAACTCATTTGATTGCCGTTCAAAGAACCCTTATGTATCTTAAGCACACACCAAGCATTGGCCTTTGGTATCTCAAAGGAGCTATATTTGAATTAGTTGGCTGTTCCGATTCGAATTATGCCGGTTGCAAAGTTGATAGAAAAAACACATCTAGAAGGTGCCATTTGCTTGGTAGATCACTTGTGTCTTGGTTCTCTAAGAAACAAAATAGTGTGACTTTGTCCACCGCTGAAGCAGAATACATTGCCATGAGTGCTTGTTGTGCACAAATACTTTATATGAAATAAACTTTGCTAGACTATAGTGTAGTTCTAGAAAAAGTACCTCTTTTATGCGACAATGAAAGTGCGATAAAACTTACAAATAATCCGGTTCAACACTCTCGCACCAAGCATATAGATATCTACCATCACTTTCTTAGAGATCATGTGGCAAAGAATGATATTTTATTAAAAGGTGTAAGGACCGAGGATCAATTGGCGAATATCTTCACTAAACCGCTAGATGAGGTGACTTTTTGTCGATTGTGGAATGAGCTCAATGTTTTTGATTTTAGTAACTTTACTAGAAAATGAGCTTCTGTTGTCCCTTGCATTGCATTATAATGTACAACATGTTTCATCTCTGGTAATGCATATAGGGCTTGTCTAACATGGTTAAGATAATCGCTGAAAAGCGAGTGAAGAAGCTTAACCTTGGATCAAACTTGACAAACAACTAAATTTACTTTCAAGTATTGCATTGCATATGCATGAATGTTGTTTTGTCGTTTCTCTTCAATCACCCTTTTATTGCCTATTTTCTTAAAAAGAATTATAGCCTAAGGTAAAATATTTTGACAATTTTGAGGGTTTGAGAGAGGTCACTCACATCAGTCCCAATTAGTGTTTATTTGGATCTTATTAAAGTTAGGACTCGATTGGGAACAAGTAACGCGAAGGAACTTTGAAGATTTGCTGGAAAAGAGTGACCAGACTCTGACGTCCAGCATTCGGTCAGTTCATAGGAGGTGAACCTTGCTGTGAAGGAGTGACTGGACTCTGCTGTCCAGCGTCCGATTAGAAGGCGTTCCTATGCTCGGTCGAGCGAAGACGAAGGAGACAAGTTGGGCTGGACTCTGGCTGTGTCCGATTAGTGGTGATCGGACGTGTCCGGTCATGATTCTAGGGGTTTTAGACCTCTCTAGAATCGACTAAACTCTGGGTGGCAGCGTCCGGTCATTGCCACTAGAGCGTCCGGTCAGTAGAAATCATGCGGGATCCGAACTCTTTTCTCCATTTCCTTTTCTATCATGGGTAGGGCCACCATATAATGCCACCGTCGGTAGACCTAACCTGCATCTGCCATGAATCCGCCATCCCCGCGCTGACTTCGCCGCTCCCAAGCCAAGCCGCTGCGCTGCATTCTGCCTCCCCGTAGTTTCCGTACCGCCACAACGTGCCTTCCTAAGCCCGTGCACCACCGCACGTCCTACGCGCCACCACGTCCATGCCGCCGCAGCTTGCCCGCATTGTGTCCTAGTGCCACCGCACTCATGACCTCTGCCTGCGCCACCTTCCCGTGTCGTTGTGCCCACCACAGCAGAGCCATCTAAGCATGCCTGAGCCGCTGTCGAGATCCACAGCAGTGCAAGCAACCAGCCCAAATCAATGCATCGCATTGTCTCACCGGAACCCTAACCCTAGCTTCACGGTGTCGACCTAGTGGTTCTCCATGATCCGTTCCTTGTTCTTCGATTTGCCGGTTCGTTAGGTAGCAAGCCCTCGTTTCCAATTTCGTATATATTGCTTGCTTCTTAGGGTTTCACATCTCTAGATATATTATAATTATTCATATATCCAATCTATTCTAACGTGCAGCGAGTCGGTGTTTTTGAGGTCTCATTGGTAGCTGTCAGTCAACTCGGGGCCAAGCTCATGAGTATGGATCGAGGCCAATCCTCGGAAGTGACAGTTGGCAGTTGATTCCTGTCAAGTGCAGTTGTTCTTTTCAGCTCCATTAGATGGCTCATGTCAAGAACATCAGAGGTGGTCCCGGTGATGAGGATCTAAGGCCCACACCTCGCTTGCCTACTGATGTGAAAGGCAAGGCGACAAAGAAGCTTGCAATGAAGAAGCATAAGTATCTAGATGCTGATACAGCCAGAGCAGCTGCAGTTGTAGCCGTCGTAGAGCGTGCAGAGGCAGGAAGTGCTAGGAGTAGAGTATAGATTGTAGATTAGCTTTCTCCAGCTCAGAGGGCCATTGTCTAGAAGGTTGAGCGTCGTCATGGTGGTCTAGCTAGGACAACCATGGTTGGAGGATGGCATGTCGCTATTGATGAGAGTCAGCCTCTGAGGGAGTCACAGCAGGAGCCATAGCCAGCAGAGCAGACTCAGGAGGGAGAGCCAGCACCACAGCTTTGCCGCTCTAGTTGTACCCATACCCAGGTGACACCGAGGGTAGAGACACAGCGGAGGGGTTCTTGTCCGCCTCCTAGACCATAGGGTCTGCCTCTAGTGACTCATCTGGACTTGAGGGCTGCCACGGCCAAGCAGGTGCAGCAGCTTAGGTTCATGCAGTTTGAGGAGTGGTTTTCGTCGAGGCGGGATAAGGGTGCATCAGAGGGCTTCTACACACCACTGCAGGAGGATTTTTTATCATGCATATCTTAACAGTGGGGCTACATTCAGATCATAAAGGGTGTGCAACATTGAGTCAATTATAGCAGCAACTGGAGAGTATATTCTCCCTTACCTATCTTACTTGCTAGGGCTGACAAACTTACTCGGACGGATAGGCTTATATGTTCCATCTTGGATCCTAAGTTCTATGCTACACTTTGGATTAACCCACAGCACATATTTATACACTTTGTATTCAGAGGCAGAGATTACAGGCTGATGAGCTTTAGGGTCAGGGAGATACTTAGACTTTAGGAGTAGCCTGTCTGGCTACATGAGGTTTGCTAAGGACAGATAGCGCCTTCCAGATGCCCTCATGGTAGTATGGTGCCTCCTACAGATTTGGTCTACCATTGCTTCACAGAGTCATTTAGCGAGGGGTCGAGCAGGACACCCAGTGACCTCACTCCTATAGCTAGAGTGCTTGATGCGATCATAAGGAGGATACTGCTTTCGAGCAGGCACGGAGCCAGCGGTGGGGCTAGGGGGGCTCCAGCCCCCCCTACTGCTTGCGAGCAAGCGAAGCCCTGTAGAGCCGTCGTCTGAAATTTTAGTTGTAGATGTACAGGTAGGAGGGGCTGAGATTTGCTAAACCTCTTTTCTTGCTAATTGCCGTTGTTTAGCCCCTCCTAAATTTTTTAGCTTCGTCCCTGCTTCCGAGGATGGGATATCGTGAGGGGTTGACTCATATTCAGTTATGGCTACTGAATGCCCTAATGCAGCAGACTATCTTTGATATTTGGGATCTCTTACTATCTGAGATGGAGGATACTATTGCAGAGGGGTTTAGAGGTCACTAACAGTTGTCCTATACTCATTGGATTATATTCTTGATTCACAGAGCAATTATAGTGAGGCCACCTAAGATGCTAGCAGAGTATAGTGGTGCTACTACATAGTTCCCTGCATACAACATGACTTAGATGCTTCGCCACAGTGCAGTGAGGGCACCTAGCCAGCCACGCCGTCGCCCAGAGATGCTAGAGACTGCAACCCAGCAGGATGAGACCATTAGGGGCATAGCAGCTACATAGGTGGAGCAACTTGATGCTTAGCGAGAGGGGATGGTCGAGAGTGACCCTAGTGACAGCTCAGATGATGACTACCAGGCTATCCCTTAGATGCCTCCACGACAATATGACCATGAGGCCAGTAGCTCTAGTTTAGCTCCACCTGCACCATAGACATACTTCACTCTACTTGCTATCCTTGAGCAGATAAGGCAGGATCAGGCTCGCTAGGTGCAGGAGACCACTGCTACTTTCGCATAGTTTCAGACCAGACATGATGAGTTTTAGTGACAGTAGTAGGCGATCTAGCAGCAGTAGCAGGCTATACAGCAGCAGCAGGCCATGCATCAGTAGTAGCTTCTCATGCAGCAGTAGTTACTCGGGCTTATGTGGCATGTTGTGATAGCTATTAGGGCTCCACCGCCACAGCCTTCACCCCAGATTGGCCAGCCTACCACCACTTCTATGACTCTAGTCATACAACCCAGTGGGCTTTAGAGTCAATGACAAACTGCCACTCAGTTTGCTTCACCTACAAAGTAAGTGTCCCAGTGGTTTGCCTCGCCAGTGCTAGCCCCGCAGTTCACACCTTTTCAGACAAGCTTCACACTGGCTCAAACTTCCTCGCTGCTAGCGCTAGATACCATAGTTTCCAGGAGCCTTGGTGCTATCTTCAGTGAGTTGAAAGGGCAACCGACTATGCCATATCTACATGTCCTAGGTCCTTCCACAGTTGCACCTATTACCGGGACTACAAATACACTCCCTTCTTTAGTTGCATCATCAGAGCCACCTACTATAGTCATACCTACAGAGTCTTAGGCCACACCAGTCCCTGATCCAACCTAGATCGCTTCAGCATCGCTTCCAGCTATAGAGGATCAAACTGCTCAGAGCTTAGGATCAGATGATGATGGAACATAGTTCTAGCTCGCTCATCGTACCTCAGCGTCCGACTCGTCTGCTACAGCCCCACTGACTGACCCTTAGGTTTTGGTGTTTGACGCCAAAGGGGGAGAGGGATCAAGTATGTTAGACTTAGAGGGAGTGACTTATCTAGGGGAGTTTAGCTTATCTATTATATTTGTTTTTTTATATGTGATACACTATTATGCATTTATGTATTTACTTTCATGCATCGAACTATATTTATGTGATAGTAATATCTATGTGATCGTGATATTTATGTGATATGTGACATGTGTGCTCTCTACTTTGAATTATTTATGTCATATCACTTGGGTTATGCTCATTTGCTTTGCTTCCATGTTTTACTCCGATGCAAATGAGCTTTAATTACTTGTACTCATGCTTATTTTATATTTTTTGAGTACATCATATTGGCTTGGGTCATATAAGCTTATCTAACTCTTTTGTTCTTATTGTCAAAAGCTTATATAAACTAAGCATGTTGAAAACCTCATCTCTTTCACATATTTGAGGTGGTATTGTCATCAATCATCAAAAAAGGGGGAGATTAAAAGCATCTAGGCCTCTAGTTGGGTTTCAGTGATTAATGATAATACGTAATTACTATGACTAATGTGTGTTTTGTAGAGGCAATTAAGTTAGGTCATGGTAATAGAGATTGATTGGGCAATCATGGTTATCATGCCCCTACGATGGAAATCATTTTAGTTTTCAAAGGATGAATGATAAGATTAAGGATGGACTAGTTCTAAGTATCGTTTAGAGTTGGAGAGACACTTAGAGTAGTTTAGGACTTTGTTTTTTCTTTGGCCGTACTATTAAGGGGGGTATGGACAGGTAGCTTAACCTAGATGAGTCTAGTGGGTTAGGTGTGATGCACACTTGTCAAATCTAGCACTAGATAGCTCCTAAATAGCCTTTACATCAATTGGAGCAAACTTCATTCACATATGATTGCGGGATGGAAGTGAATAGAGAGTCAAATGCTGACCGGACACTGGTTCCGGTGTGACCGGACGCTGGCACAGAGTCCGGTCAGTTCATTTGATCAAGGTGAAATCATCTAGCATGACCAGACGCTGAGAGGTGAGTGACCAGACGTTGGGTGCCAGCGTCTAGTCGACTCCAATAAGGTTCCAGAGAGGGAATATCGTGATCGGAGCGTCCGGTCAACTTGACCAGAGCATTTGGTCACCCCGTAGAGACACATAACGGTTTGTTTTGAATACGGATGTATAAATACTTCCTCTATTTATGTGAGGGGGTACTTTTGCTCATTTCAACAGCTGAGAAACACCCTTGAGAGTGCCAATAAGAGCAAAGTCCTAGTGAGGTGATTGAGATTTGAGAATCCAAAAGAGAGCCCTCCTTAGTGAAAGCAAGAGTAGCAAAGTGTGCATCCACCCTTCTCATTAGGCTTGTCGTGGTCAAGTGAGAGTTCGTGCTTATTACTCTTGGTGATCGTCATCACCTAGACAGCTTGGTGGTGATAGGGAGCTTGGTGATCATCCGATGGAGCTTGTGGATGACCCAACTCAAGTGAGCGGTTATGGGTGATTCACCGTGACAGAGTATCAAAGAATCAATCGGTAGAGAGCACTTGATCCTTCCACGAATCAAGGGGGAGCTACACCCTTGTACGGGTGCTCCAATAAGGACTAGTGGGGAGTGGCGACTCTCCAATACCTCGGCAAAACATCACCGTATTTCTCCTTCTCTCTTTATTTTAAGCAATTCAATTCTTGTCTTTATATTCATAGAATTGCCATGCTAGAGTAGGATTGGAACTTAGGTTGTAAGACTTTTTGTATGGTAGAATATTAGAAACACTTTCTAGGCACAAGGGGTGAAGTGGGCTAACCGTAGGGTTTAATTATTGCAAAGAAATTTAGAATTAGCCCAATTCACCCCCCTCTTAGGCATCTTGATCCTTTCAACATGTTTGGGTCACACCTCTATCTGTCCCATCTCTACTAGTCTATTCCTCCTTGCTTGTCTAACTTCTATCTGTTTGACTAACTAGGACCACCCAGTCGATACTAAGTTCTTGAACACTCCTTTAGAGAACTATGTTCAGATGGAGGCTATATTTGGTGGAAACCAAGCTACAGGTAGGTTTGCTATGGCCTCAAATGATCCTTTGGGCACACCTATTGACCTTGGCTAGGGTGACTTAGATACTAAGGAGGACATTACTGAGTTGGGTGGGAATGAGGCTGATTCTAGAAAGGGAACTAACACTGGTGTGCAGAGCTCTAAGGGTTCTGATGAGGGAAGAGGTGGGAAGAGGAGGAGGCTAACATAAGAGGAGGTTGACCTCATGACTAGTATGACTAAGGTTGTTAAGGCTGTTGGAGAGACCTTGAAGGCTCCTCAACATAATGAGGTGCATTAGTATCTCTATGGATGTGTGATGAATGCACCTAGTTATGAGTAGGAGGCACTGATGTATGCTCTTGTCTACCTGCTAAAGAACAAAGTAGAAGGGTTGTGCTTTGTGCAAATGACCAAGGAACATAAGATCTTGTGGCTCAGGGCCTATCTAAGCTCTACCTACTTTCCTTAGATGTATCTGAGCTTGCCTCTACACTTTTGCAAATAGCCATGCTTATTGTCTTATGCTATAGTTAACTTTTGTGGTGTAGCTCTAGCCAGTGGTGGTGATGAAAGACTCCATTACAAGCCTGACCAAGGCTCCTGTTATTTTTGTATAGCATAGGAAACATGGTGATGGATGTGAGGCTGTGTGGTCTATGTGGTGAAGACATTAACACCCATTGATGGATTGTTGCTTTATTGGGCTGAGACATTTTAGATGCTGTTAATGTTCTTGTTATTCTTATTATTGGAGTTCCTATTTGGCTAATGATGCAAACTATAGCAATCCTGAGGTGGCTGTGGGTATTCTTCATGTTGCTGCTTTATTGTCTTCTTGTGTTTTCTCATGTCTGTCATCAAACAATGCGATACGTCCATTCCCAAGCAACTATTGTAGGCATGCCTATCGGATGGCTAGGATGGACGTATCACACGCTTCCATGATAGCCATAAACTTGCCTTAGCAATTTGTGTTCTTATTTGCCACCTAGGATGATTGCAGTTAGCTTGCAAGATGATCATAAGTTAGTTTGCAGTTAGCTGAGGCCTGTATTTTTTTGTACCTATGATGTCAACCAATTTACTTTACTATCATTTTAAAGCACCTCATCGGTGAGGCATCGAGGATCAATGATTTGGTTCCATCCAAACCATAGATCTTTAATGTCGTACTCATGGTATGTTTCTAACTTCTAGTTTGACTGAGGCTGATACAATTGTGAGATCCTTTTCATGCCTATGAAGATAACAGTGCCAGTTTGAGTAATGGATTATGCACACTGATGACCTTGGACTTGTGAGGTACTGGAGCATTGTTTCTTCTATCTTCTACTTATGCTTCTCATGGCTATCATCAAACCATGAGAGACATCCATGCCCAAGCAATAGTTGGGCAGTTGTGATGATTTGATGGCTGGGCTAGACATCTCTCATGGTTTCATGCCTGTCATGATCTTGGTTTTCTACTATCTGTTTGAGGTTTGTTGTTGTCTATGTTTCTTAAGCTCCAAGTTCAAGGTCAAATGAAAAGGCAATTAAATCCGAGGCAAATCGATTGAACTAACCCTCATCTTATCAACATCTTATACTTGCTTTTATGTGTTTTTTAAGGGGCACATGGCTTGGTATGTTGTGTACCGCGGCAAGGTTCCTGGGATATATGCAACCTAGGCTAGATGTAATGCCCAGGTAACTAGTTTTAAAAACAACAACTACAAGAGCTTCCCTACCAAAGAAGAAGTAGAAGCATCATATTTGGAGTTCATGGGTTGTGAAGATGATAAAGTTTTTGTCAAGCCTCCACCAAAGGTGGTTAGGAACACACCGATGTTATTTGTTGTGGCTGTGGTGCTGTTTTTTTCTTACTGGTGCTCCTGTGGTTCGTTCTTGCTCGTTACAACTACCTATGATGCTCAAAATGTGTCATGCAAACTTGTAATGACAATGATCTTGTGAGGTACCGTGACCCTAATGTTGTTAACTATTATATGTCAGGACTGTTGTATGGTTCAAATTTGTCATTAGATGCTCCAAGGTCATTATCGATGAAAAGGCACATTGAACTGAGGCAAACAAATCCTTTGCCTTGCTTGTTTTCCTAAGAAGTGTGGTAACCTCACCAAAACCATACCTTGGTGCCCAAACCCGTTGCCATGTGGCAAACCAAACAGAGCTAGGGGCACAACTTCATACCACTTAACGCTCCATGCTAGCAATCAAACGAGAAGGAAGTCATCTAGTATGCAAGCCTCAAGTGCAACCAAACACAGGAGGGTGAACGGTGTTAGCTGGGCTACGAAGAGCCTGGATGGGGCCTTCATGATGACCGAGCTCGGAGCAACCAATTAGCCCCTATGGAATTCATCAGAGAACAAAAAATCATGGCTTCACTGCCCGTAAAAGGTCCAAGAACTCGATCCTCTTTCCTCATTCTCTTAATACTAAGAGATTGAGAATACTTGATTGCAGAAAATAGAGAAGATGGATTACAACAGAGAGAGAAAATACATCTTCTTTATTTTCATAGGACCCACGTGTCAATCTTAGCACTCTTATTTTTTCTTAGTCTTCTCTCTTTCTTCTCTCACGGTGCTCATCTAGCGGCCATGGCTAGAAGTTGCTCGCCCAGCGCGCGTGGCAGCGGCAACAAGGCGTCGTGACCAGCCTAAGCTTTCGGCACGACGGGGCCTAAGCTTTCGGCATGGCACGGTGGCGTCCGCCCATTGGTCCGTCACGGCAGTGGCACTTGCTCCACGGTTCGATGGACCTAAGGCGTCAGTGATAGGAGAGGGGGAAATGGGATTGAGAAAAACTAGTGTTGGAAACGGGATTTTGAGAGCATGTTTCTTTGGCTTCAATCCTCTCTATTGCTTGATATAGGGAAATGGGTTAGTTTTACTCAATCTAGTGGAGATGCTCTAAGTCATGGCTTTATTTGCTCAAGTCAAGACAGCTTTAACTCTTTGATGCTTTATTAGTGAAACCGTTCTCGTGTACCCATTTGGTGTTCTTCAGTTTCTAGAGATTGTAACAAGGTTGCCCAGGAATTGGTAGCTATTTGGGTGTAGTTGTGCTGAAGGAACCGAGACTGCTATTAGTTCACTTCCACAACACATTAATGTAACTAGGACGGGAGGCGCGCTCCGCTGCGCCCGCCCTAGTCCAAGCTGAAACTAAACACAATAGAAGGTTGCCGAAAGGCGTAAACAATTTTTTAGCTAACTGCTGATTAGAGTCAAGATGGTTTCATGTGCAGCGGACCAAAAATATTGGGAACGCACGACATGGCCAGCCATATATGTAAAAGAACCGCAAAAAATTGCAAATTGAATAAAAAGAAGTATTTGTGGGCAAACAATACATGACGTATTGGAACATCTAAAGTTCTAAACATACATGTTAAATCGGTGCATGAAAATAACAACAACAAAGGATCATCTTGAAAAAAAACATATGATGTCTCTAATGTATCCTTTGTTCATCCATGTCCACAGTAATCTTCTCTATAAGTCCACTGTCTAGTTTGTCAGGTTGTAAGAGGCACCGAGTCCTATTTTTCTTACTGCAAAATTCCAAAAAGAAAGGTGAGAAGCACAGGTAAATAACAGGCATATACTTACCAAATTAGAGATGTGAATGTTACACGGAATTAGACATGTTGTTGATGTTGCACGCTACAAAAGCAATAAAATCATATTGATCATATAAACTTGAAAAGGGGGAACTAATATGAAAGCGAAGGTACGCAAAAGAGCGACAATAATACTAACCATACATGAGTGCCCTCACTTAATTTCTTATGACATGGAAAATCGAGGCAACTCACAATGGGAAAGTTTTTGGACTAGAGGTTGTTTCCTTTTGGTTAACCAATTTAGTACTGTAATTTGCAAAGGCAAATATAAACATATCAATAAGAAACTAAGAATCAATGGTTTCCATATTCTGGCTGCAAATTAGTGGTTTCCATAAGATCACAAGAGCAATGAAGTTTATTGTAGTTGTGCACAATAACAAATATAAGAGAGATAACCAGGGACTAATAACTGTATTTTGTCAAGAACCTATGTACACTGGCAATGAAATTAGACGCACAGGGTCATTGACACTCAGCCTGCTGAAGAAAATGATAACACAGAGCAACATTTGGATTTACTGATCTATCTATTTTTGTTCCAGCCCATACAGGGATACCATTAGCACTCCAACGTAGATACATACCTATTTAAAATCCATTCATATGCATGCTGTTTAAATTATGGAAACGATCTAAGCATGTCAATAGAAGCACATCGTATATAACAAAGATTTACCTTAGCATATCCATTTGCAGTACTATCGCTGACATAGTCAGGAAAGCATAATTAAGTCTTACATTGGCAAATAAAGAAAGAGAATGAAATGAATAAGGCATCTAGTGCCCTGTTTGCTTGATCGTTTCTGTAGCTTATAAGCCGGCTGATGTTGTTTTATTGTGAGAGAAAAACACTGTATCATGGCTGATAAGTATGGCTGATACGATCAAGCGAACATGGTGTAGGATATCACTCTCTTATCTAGTTCACCCTTAGGTGGTTTGAAGAGCACAAGGACTGTCCGGTTTACACATGATATTTGCCTGTTTAATATAATAGCTACTAATGGTACTTTTGGACTAGATACATATTTCACCTATAACATAGTATTTTTTGGAAGTTGCTTCTGACATAACTCTCCATTGCCTTATTGGCATCTTAGATAGCATAATAAATAAAATCAAGAAATCACACGTAATCACACAGAGCTAATGCTGAGGTTGTTAATGAGAAACACTTGCTTCAGTCGTCACAAGCTTTCGGTAAATCGCAGCTAGTATGCGTATGGTAGCAGCACTGAAGGGAAACATCACTACAAATTTTTCCTTTTTTCATCAATCTAAAGCCAACATGAAGGCCGAATGCCTGGTCTTCTCCATGGCAATATGATTAAATCTTATAGCCATCGCTTGGTGATGACCGTATGGAAAGAAAGTAGACTGAATCTTAACTCAAAATTGGAGGGAATATAACTTTAGAAATATAAACATGTGTTTGTATCTAAGGTTGGGCACATATAGTTGTCAAATACTGGGTTGTATAGACTACAGTGTTAGGAAGAGGAAATTTTATTTTAGGTCTGGCTAATATATACCACCCTTTAACTGCAAAGGTAAAATAACTGCTGAACTTGAAGACATGGCGTGCATACATTGACATTGCTCTGAGCGTTTTGCCAGCAGTTGTGCATCTCCGTAAATAAATTGGTTGAAAAGCATTCGATACTACAGAAGATTGTTCATATCAAAAGCAATAAAATTTGAGTAAGGCTATATCTCCTAAGACCAAAGAAAGGAACGACGAATCTTTGCGGTGAGAATTTTCTAGTAAGCCTACGTCTTTCCATATTTAAGATTTTACTAAACAGGAGTTCCTTGTTAAGATTAACATAGGACCAATTCAATGAACATAGGGTGAGATGAAGTTCGAGCATCTACAGATCTTTGAAAAAAAGCTACATCATCTAACATAAACGGGTATGGCAAGAATATTTATGTAGTGTTGCACAATGGTTTGAGAATGGAAGAAAGCAGGTGCAATATTACATACATCCATTTAAACACCAACAATCCTAACCATTTCTGAATGCCCTATTGAGCTTTCAATAAGGTTCTGGATCTATTCAGTGGAGCATATTGTACAGATTAGTAAGAGCTATTACGAAATTAGTCTGGTAGTATGAAATATCAAAGACCAAACACAGGATCTAAAACTATGTTAATGGCAGCTAACGCACCTAGTCAGAATTGAAATAGCCTGCAATAGATGCTGCATGTAGATCAATACATTAGATATGCCGAGAAAGAATAGTGTATCTAGAGAAATCGCTGAAGCACCTGGTGGTGGTGGTAGACCGGCTCGAGCCTCTCGTAGCTGGAGATCTCGATTAGGCAGGGCGTTCCCTGATTCCGTCTGCCACCGGCCGCACGGTGGTGAGGTAGGAGCATGTGTCTGATGTGGCCGCCCTCGAGCTGCTGTTGCTGGATTTCGATGTTGCTGCTGGTGTGAGGAAGTGCAATCCACTATAGGGGCTGCGATCCATCACCGGTAACTACGTACCGTGGCACTTGCCAGAGGCCGCGCGCGGTAGCCACAACACTGTCGTGCCGTGCCGCTCGCAAGCACACCGCCCAGGTCACACGCAGCCACATCGCACACAACACAGAAGAGAAAGATGGGAATTAGGGACTCGAATGAACAAGAGGCGGAGAGAAGCAGGGGATGGTGGGCATCGTTGATGAGCATACATATCCGCTAGGGCCCAAGGAACCGTCCCCGTGGTAGATGATGGGGTAGCCACCGATTGGTCCGTCGGGGCGGAAGGAGGCGATGAACTAGAGGACGAAGAAAAGAGAGAGGGCAGGCAACAACCGGCAGGAGGCGAGGCGGGCGGGTGGAGCGGAGACGACGATGCAGCCGGTAGCCAGGGCAACGCCGAGCCGAGACGGAGCGGCGGCGTGGCCTGGTGACAGGCAACATATTTTTAATTGACAGACTCATGAGTCCTTTTCCAGCAAGTGACCGGTAAGACTATAGATAAGCACTGAGCAGTAAAAAAAACGCCATGTGAAAGGCAGCCGTAGGCCAATGACACGCAGATGGGCTGGCCGTGCTCCAATTTATTCACCGTTGAAGCTCTACTAATTGCTGCTGAAGAATCTTCAGCCATGAGTAATGCAAAAGTCACCCAAATTCAAAAAAAAAGAACATAATGAAGCTGGAGCTGCTCAAAAGTTATGCCAAATTAAGAAGACTCGAAACATGGCGTGCATATTACTGACGTTTTTTAGATAGCTATTTTCATAATGTTATGTCTATGGCCACGTTTATACCGATGGCTGCCCAAACTCGGCCGAGCAAAACACGGACGACTAGGAATCAACTACTTGATTGTACGCCGCGGGGCATCAATCCAAATGCATCTGATATTTACAACATAATATAGAGAATTTTATCTGATCTATATGAATCACTGCACAAGTTTGGTGTGTTTAGCTAATTATTATTGTTTCAAATATAATATATAACGTCTCGAAAATAGGGGGCTTTGACGAAAGAGAGAAAACGTAGAGTGCATAGGAATGGGCCAACGATACTTGTTCATTATCACATAGGTGGGTGTCTGAACGAAGGGCGTTAAGTGAAGATGAAAAGCGACTATGGAAAAAACGTCGCAGTAATATATGAATACGAAAATGTATATGAATATGAACACAAGCACATTATTGCACCAAGCTTGGCGATGTACCTTTGCAGTGGCATTTTGCATGTAAATGCCTAAATAAATGGCATAAAACTTTTGGCCAAGAGATGAGCAATAGAAGAATATGAGAATTTATATGAACATAGGCAGATTATTGCACCAAGATTGACAAGATATCTATGCAGTGAGATTGTTAAGATATCTACACAGTGAGATTCGTCGCACGGTCAATCTTGCCGGTGTCTAATGAGATTGTGCCGATATGTAACGTTTAGAGTCCTACCTTCTTAATGAAATACGGGCTAAACCCCGCTCGTGAAAAAAAAAATGCAGTGGCGTTTTGTGTGTAAATGCAGTGACATAGTAAAAATAAGCCGGTTTAAGGGAAAATACATTTAAAAAAGGATGAGGTAAAATAAAGTGCCCCCACGCAGGATCGAACTACGGACCTTCAGTTTACAAGACTGACGCTCTACCACTGAGCTATAGGGGCTTTTCTGAACCGGCGTCCAGAAAAAGTTTTAATCAACATATTGGTGAGATGGACCCCATTAACAAGTTCGATTTGTCCTCAATTGTGCTCCGGCAGCCGCAGCATACATACACTCATTCAAATTCAAACTCTCACGTTATCTTCATCCAATCCAATTTCCGGGATTAAAGCAGCCATACGAGGCTCCAAGGTGATCGAATTTGAGATTTTGGGAGACGTTTGGTTTAACGAGAGGTAGAAATCACCAGTTCTCTACCCATCATTCATCAAATCATCAGTCAATTAAGCTGATCATTAGTTGAAAATGCCGCGTACCCATTGCTTCTTTGGACCTGACCATTCAGAGGGCTTCGATTCTTCGAACATGTACTTATTAGCTTCTGGAGAGGTGATGCAACTTGTAGGCGAGGCCGAGCTTGTTGTAAAATCTGAAATCCCCCATAGTGTGCCCAATGGCGTGTTATGTATCTTAACTATTTCTCCTTAATATAAAGATACACAAGTCTTTTACATACCGGTATGCCCGGACGTCCGGACGGGACGTCGCATCCGAACACGGCTCCGACACCTACGACGCTCCTGCATCCCGCCTCAGTACCCGCGCCCGCGTACGTCGCAGGGACCCGTGCCCCCACGCCCCGCATGGCACGGGGAAAACCACGTGTGGGTTGACCCACGGCTACGCCCCGATCTACTTTCGTAACATACAGATAAAACATTTGCAACATACGTCTAAAACAGATAGAACATTTGGAACATACAGTTGAAACACCATTGCAACATCCCGATCTACTTTTGAAACATCCATATGCAACATACAAAAGAAGACAGATGAAACACTTGAGACATGTGTATAAACACTTGCAACATACGTGTATAAAAAACAGATGAAACATTGAGGACAAACAGTTGCAACATACGTGTACAACCATTGTAGTATATGCAACATCCCGATCTACTTTTGCAACATCCACATGAAACAATTGAATAATGGGCTTGCAACATGTCTGAAAAGCGTCCAGAAATACTTGAAACATAGCATCGTTGTGTGGCCATGGCCTACCTGGTGAGCAAGTGTGGTGGCGCAGGCTCGCTGGATGGTGCGCGCCCGCATGCCCGCCGCTGGATCTAGGGAGGGCACCGTCGGCTGGGGTAGGGGAGGGATCGGCCTACTTGGATCTCGCCGGGGTGAGGAAGAGGGCCACCGAATCCACGAGTATTGGGCGCTCCCGGTGGGTGAGGACGCTAGGGTGGGGGGAGGGTCGCCGCCGGGGTGGAAGAGGAGGACGCCAGAGTGGGGGTGCAGGTGGGGGAGGAGGCCGGCCACGTATTGGGGTAAGCGTGGGGCGCAAACGCCAAAGGGAGGAGGAAGCGAGGAAATGGATACGGGAGCGAGTGAGTGAGGTGTACGTCCGGACGTACCAACTCTGTGGCTCGTCAGAGGAAAACGGTGCTGGATGTGTCAACCGCACCCCACCTTTTGTCACAGGAAATCACGTTCCTAATAGGTGCCCGTGGACCATGCTACAAAATTGTGAGCCCAATTGGCCACTCATTGTATGGCTTACTTACGGAGCCGGAGACGCCGCCATTGCACCGAGGTCCGAGTCCGACTGGCCGAGGGTAAGCCAGGCGCCGCTGGGAGCGGATACGGCGAGGGAACGACAACGACGCGGCGCTGACAGCTGCTGGGCGGGCAAGCTTTGATGGCAACCGGCACGGCGTTGGTGACGGATGCTTCCGACGACGGCGATCTGGAAGCGGCGCAGGCCATGCGCAGGGAAAATCGCCTACCCTCTCTCATCAACACCGCCGGGCATGTGTGCTGGTTAGTCGCCTATCTGCTGCGCTGGATCTTCTACAAGGTGGACGAATGGCTTATCTATCTCCGCTGGAGGTGGAGGAGGAAGGTCGACTACTACGAGTCCATAGACCAACATCTCTTCAACCAACTCGTTAGGGAATTGTTACTGTAGCTTCTGTTTTTCCCTTAAGATAAGATGGCTAGTTTTTGCAAGTTTGGTTATTAGCAAGCGATCGCTCTTCTCTGACGGGATCTAGTTCCCCCAACTGACCAGGAATTGCTAAAAATCCCATGTTGTTACTAAGAATCATATGCTGTTGGGGCTAAGATTAGAGATTATTAAGTTGCACGAGCTAGGTACGAGGTGGATTCTTTGAGATTTTCTTAGCCAAAATGGGAGGACCTTCAACAGGGAGGCAACGTCTGCAGCGCAAATGGATGTGCTCATTCATGAAGAGATTGACGCCTGGTGCTTGGACGGATACAAGCAGTTGCGGTCGCTGTTGGCATTACTGTGATCAGTGATGTCTTCCTCTGTTGCCAAAGCTTTACCATGTAATCACAATCGTGAGTTAGTCTGCCGGTTCGGACTTCGGTAACCGTAGCCCCGCCTTTGTAAGAAAACTCATTTCTGCTTAATGAAATACGTGCTTTGCACGATCGCCAAAAAAATAAAGATTTTCTTAGCCAATTTGGTTTATCGAAAGTTCTACTCTTTGTCTGAATAATTGTTTTACCTTGACAAATGAGGAGTTTGTCACCTCCACTGTTCTACATGCCACCTATACACTCTAGCTATATACTCTAGGTACGATGTATCACCTCCTGCTTGTCTGTCTGATTGCTAAGATTTGTTTACCCTCATCCCTTGTACTACCATGTATCACTTCCCACTTGTCTGTCTTATTCCTCAAATTTGCTTACCCTTATTACCAGAGAAAGTGGCCCGAAGTACTGGAAATTCAAGGACAGCAAATGCAGGCTGCAATACAATGCTTGAAATACTACAATGCTAGGCATCCGGTGATGTTTCTAACTCATGTTCTATCAGAATTGATCAAATAAATGCTCTGACGCCTCTCAACAGCATGTTCATCGATTGCTTCTCTTCATCTGACTATGTTCAGGGCTTGGAATACGTACTCGCTTCTGAAAAGGTGATGGAAAATTCGGGAACAGACTGTTCATCAGGAGTAGTCTGGACTCATGGCAACTTTGTGGCTCGTCGGAGGGAAGCGTGGTGCTTCTCATTCCTATATGGGCCGCCGACCCTCTTCTTTTTTGAGATGAATGGTTCTCCTTATCATGGTGGAATTGTAACATGTGCACCCTTAGGTATGTACTATGAATTTGTGCTCATACTTTTGTTTAAGAAAAATCATGCCTTGTCTATCTAGCATGTTTTTTTTAATAAAGATCGTTTGTATATACACTGTAGCTGGATGTCTTTTTAGTAGACAATAATACTTAGCTTAGATTCATAAGACACTGGGAATTCCATTGGAATTGACTGTATTGCTTAGTTGGTCTATGCGTCCAGTAGTACCAGCGCTCGTGAGGTTCAATGACTTATAAACCTTGTCAAGCACTTGTATCGTGCCTTTGTGGGCATATTCGCTGATTTCTGGCAAATTATTAGCTTTTTATTATTTAATTTATTTATGAGAGGGATAGTTTGTCTGCTGCATCTTCCCACTTTTTTATTTTTTATATTATAAACAGTCCCTTTTTTGTCCTAGATTTGAATACATTACATTTGAGGGCTGGGCCGTAGTTTTTGTTAAAGACTTGAGAGACTTTATTGTGTAAATTTGATACCGGAATATGTTTCGCACCAAAAGAAAAGGATACTGCAAAAGAAGAAGTTATGTTACCGTAACCTTCTACATTGTTGTTTGAAGCCTTCGTACCAAAAATAAAGATTTTTTTTGAAGTATTAATGATTATCAATGAGCTTAATGGAATCATTTTTGCAGCTGCCTAGCATTCATTTGTGTTGTTCACCTTTTATTTCTTCATAAGAACCACACCCTTACAAAGTTACAATTCCAAACTTTGTAGACCCTATATTCGAGGGCTTGAATTTTGACTGTATCTTTTTATCAGAAACAGTTGATCAATATGTGCCTTCTTGATGTACTTCAGCCTGTTCGCTTGCTCGTATCTGGCTTATAAGCCATGGCTTATCAACCAACGAACAGTGTTTTTCTTTCACACCAAACCAGCCAACAATACTTTCAGCCATGGCTTATAAGCCAAACCAGTCCAAACGAACATGACACTTTTTGTCATGCTCCTGAGCTAAGCTAAGATGATGTAGGGCTCGATGACTTCTCAGAAAGACCAACACCACCTTCATTTTCCTTGAGATTAATGCCAGTAAATTTCTGGCACTTTTGAGATACATAGGGGATTAGATGAGCAATGAGTATTTTATTTTTAATTTCTGTGCTGCTAAGGTGCACTTTGGAGTGTCTTAATGGCACAACAGACAATTACGTGGTAGGTACGAGGCAACAGATAATTAGGTGGGCCAAGTATAGAAGTTTTGGTGCTTCCCAGTGAAGTTTCGCTTCGCTGAAAAAACAAACCGAAATACTGTTCCGACTGATTTGTTGTGAGAGAAAAACATTGAAAAAGACGGATTATAAGAGAAGCGGCCTTTGTGTTTCATTTTTTTTTCTTTTCAAATGATGTTCTTGGGTTTGCTATTGTATTGTAGGATTTCAGTCAACCTGATATATATGTTGGTTTATGCCATGTATTTTCGATGAACCAGTTAATGAAGCATACAGGTTTCTAGGCGTTCCTCTTTGGTGGGCTAAACGTCGGAGTGGAAAATGTATATCTCTTTGTTTCTTTTTTCACAGGATGTATCTCAGCTTCGTGATAAAATATTGACTTCTGTTCATACCTTGCAGTAGCTATTCCTTGCCCTAATAGTCCTATGTTTTGTAGATGACTGTGTTTGCCTGATTTGTGGCTCGCGTCATTCTGTCCAAGGTCCTTGCCCAATTGAAAAATTCTCATGCGGGCATAGGAGGACGAGTATAGATCGTCTTTGCAAGAAGTCCTGCACCCTAGTCCAGGGGAATTTAAGCGTGGGCATCAAATTGACGCCGAGTTTATTAGCTACTTCTGTGTAATTGCATGAGTTGTCTCCGGTCCTAGAGGAAGCAAGGGTGAACTCCAGTTTATGCATTCCAATCGGGGGTGCTTGTGTTGCGTCTATTGATCTCTTTGGTGCTCTCCGAGCTGGAATATGAATTCAAACGTGGTGCTGTTGATATAGTTTTCTCCGTAATGCATGTCATATATGCATCTTAATCAATGTTGATTAGGGCGCACTGAAGATCGTAGTTGTTGCACTGTTTCACGTGCTTGGTCCTGTAGCCTCCTAGGGTGGACATAATGGAGGGAAAACCGATCGAAGACCAACTTTGTGGCTCCTAAGAAGAAAACATGGTGCTTCTCATCCCTATATGTAAATCTTAATTTATATGTTAAGCATGTGCATCACAAGCATCTCCAAAGAATTGGAGCATGATTTGAGTGCTTTTGAATTTACTTCCATATTTAAAACCTTACTTTTATATGTGCTTTGTGAATTGTTTTTTATGTGCTATTAAATTACATGATAAATATTACTTTTCAAATTAAAAATTTACAATTTTTTCCTCGATTTTTTTTTTGGAAAAATGTTTTGGGGCTAAACAACTTAGCCGAAAGGCGCACTGCAGTTCTTAATTTGTACACAACGGCCATGGCATTCCCACGTCCCAAACACTACATTATACACAACAACACAATATATACTTGTGATTACACAATATAATTTCTGCCCCAAAACTGTTCATCACTGGACGGCAAATTCACCCTCTCGTACTCGTGTGCAGAGATCGATGACCTGCTCTCTTAAAAAAGGAGCAACGCCCAAAGAACTCTCTAGTAGCTAGATAAACGTCCGACGTGGTGGTACAAACGCTTTTCAACCGGCCGTGTCCACGCACGCGTACAGGTTCGCTACAAAATAAATGACATCTATAAAAATGCTGAAGATTTAAAAAGCACAAAAAAAGCAAAGCAAAACATTGAGTATTATCATCATCAAAGACAGCTAGCCACGTCAGGTTAAGGCAGCACACAGAGTGCTGTATAGTGCAGGCGGCCGAATATAAAACCGCTCCGATCCGATCAAACGTGCTTGTTGATTTCAGGACTTATCAGTCATGGTACTGTATTTTTCTCTTCCAACAAATCAGCATCAGTCAGACTTATCGGCCCAGAAATCAACCAACGAAAATATTCGAACCCGAGAGCGGGACGAGAGGAGGAAATAAAGCCACTTTGACCAACTGATGTCCTGGCCAAAACGACACACAAAAGCCTGCATCAGGCCTTCCACAAGAAGGAACTGCCTGATGCCGAAACGGCGAAACGCATGCAGGTGCATCGACGGCCGTGCTTTGCTTGCTTTATTCTTCCGACGGCGGATATGATACGGTGTGTGACTGACGAGGCACCACGTACGCACGCATGCATACGGCACGTCGGTGCACACTCCGAACGTGACGCTCCGTCGTCTCTTCTGATCATCCCCGCGTTATAAGCACCCTCGCCGCCCGCCCTAAGCCTCTTATCCAAGCAAGAGCGCGGCGGCGGCTAGCTCGCCGGCAGTAAAACCAGGCAGTCGGATAATCCGATCCGTAACTACCTAGTTAGCCTGACAGACTAATTATTAGGTAGATCAGCTGGCAGCCATAAGTATGATCAGGGAGGTACGGCGCCGGTTCACCGTCGGCCACCTGGCCACGGCCACGGACCCCGCCACGCTGCGCCGCGCGGCCGCTGAGCTCCTTGCCACCGCCATCTTCGTCTTCGCCGCCGAGGGCGCCACGCTCTCCTTCGGTACGTTGCGGTACGGTGTGCCTGTTGTGTTGTGCGTGGTAACTAACCTCACGTGTGCCGGTGCCGCGCGCAGGGAGGATGCACCGCCATGACAAGGGCGGCGTCGTGGGCGGTCTGGTGGCGGTGGCTCTCGCGCACGCCCTCGCGCTCGCGGCCGCCGTGGCGTGCGCCGCCAACATCTCCGGCGGCCACGTCAACCCGGCCGTCACCTTCGGCGCGCTGCTCGCCGGCCGGATCTGCCTCGTCCGCTCCCTCGTCTACTGGGCCGCTCAGCTGCTCGGCGCCGTCGCCGCCGCGCTCGTGCTCAGGCTCGCCACCGGAGGCATGGTACGTGCTCGATCCGTCGACAAACTGAAACATCTACCTATAACGTACTGTTGCCTTGTGCGAGCTAGACTAACGCGACAGACACATGTTTCGTTAATTCGTTTGGTGCATGCACGCGCGCGTTCACGCAGCATCTGCCGGAGTACGCGCTGGCGGGGGGCGTGAGCGGATGGCAGGCGGCGGTGCTGGAGGCGGCCATGGCGTTCGGGCTCATGCACGCCTACTTCGTGACGGTCATGGACCAAACGCGGAGGGTCCGCGCCGGCGCCGGGGCGGTGGTGGCGGCGCCGCTCGCCGTGGGGCTCCTGGCGGGCGCCAACGTGCTGGCCTGCGGCGTGCTGGGGGGCGCCGTGATGAACCCGGCGCGCGCGTTCGGGCCCGCGGTCGTGGGCTCCCACCGCTGGGGCAACCACTGGGTGTACTGGGTCGGGCCCATGGTCGGCGCCGGCCTCTCCGGCGTCGCCTACGAGCACCTCGTCGCCGGCCCGGCCGGCGGGGAGGAGGAGGAGCCCTCGCCCAGCTGCGGCGGCCGCCGTCGTGCGTAGAAGACTTCATGCAGGACGTCGTGCGCCTCTGAATCTTCTGAATAAAAAAGCAGCTGGCATGCGTGCTCAATTGTATCTGTCGTGATCTGTAGAATGTTCCATGTACTATTACCGTCTTGTACTTATGTGTTGCTTTGCTTCAATAATGTCGCTTCTGCGTTTGAGTGTTCGATCGATCGTTAGTTAAGCAATTTCTGTATTAATTTTATCTCAGACTATTTATTCAAGGAACTAGATTGAATCTCTTTTATGTATGTTTTTAGCCATTTTTGTTCCTATAACAGCCGTTTAGTCATGATAATTTATATTTAACCTACATCTACGGACGGAGTTAAGATAGTTTGATGTTGATGCTTTAAGAACGAAGATGTCATTTACTCATTTTTGTTCCTACAATAGACCATTTAGGCTTTCAGGATCATGTCTGGCGCGTCTGCAATTGGAAGAGAGAACATGAATGTGAGTGCACCTTAGTGGTGGTCAGTTGACCAAATATACGTCATGTTCGCTTGGCTTATAAGCCGCACTTTTTCAGCAAACGAACAATATTTTTCTCTCATAATAAATCAACCAACAGTATTTTCAGCCATCGACCTGCATAGAGTACAAAGCGATATGTAAAAAATGCCTGTAATTTTTAATTAAGTGAGATTAGGTTAGTTATAGTTCATATTTTAGCACAAAATTACAAATTTTAGCACAGTGCACGTTTCATATAAAAACCAGACCACTCCCCCAAGTTTCATATAAAAACCAGACCACTAGCCCGTTCGCTTCGCTGAAAAAATAAGTCGAAACATTGTTTTCTGGTTGGTTTGTTGTATGAGAAAAACACTATTCCGACTGAGAAAACAGGCTCGGATTATAAGATAAGCGAACAGAACAACAGGTAGAGTTGACTGCTGGAAGTGAAAAACTTGGAACCGCTTCCTAATAGTGTCGATGTTGTCGTCATCTCTTCCCTATCGATGACCAGAAAAACAAAGCAATGAATATAATCAAGCAACCGAAACAAAAGTTAGAATCTTGTGCTGAGAAATGACAAGAGCAAATAAAACCTGATTTCGGTTCAGAATGCGCCGCTCCAACTCTTACTTTGGGCAGTCGATAAATAGAACGAACTCAGGAAAAATTCATAGCGCTATTTCTACCATAACAAAACCACACATACATATAGCTAATGTGCATTTACGCCCTTTTTTAAACCAAAATAAATATATACCGATAGATCAGCAGCCTGTTCGTTTGGCTGTGGCTTGTCGTAAATGATCGTAAATTTCCAGCCGGAACAGTATTTTTCTTTCACACAAACCAACTAACAGTACTTCTTTACGAACCAGCAATAATACGAACCAGTCAACCGAACAGGCTGCAGAAGAGTCGGACATGAGGAAGGTTATGTTGGTTGTGGTGGTGGAACCTATCGGGTTCAATTCTTTACTCAACACGCATGCTCCTTTTTCATAGTTATTACATGAGACGACTTTGGGTGTGTTTGGTTGAGCCGTGGCTGTGAAAAAAAACTGCTGTGGGCTGTGAGCTATGGAAAAGCTGTTGTGGGCTGTGAGCTGTAGAAAAGCTAAAAGCTATTTGGTTAAATAAGTATAAAATATACCTTCTATCTTTATTTCTTTTAAAACAACTATAGAAGAACGTTTTATTCCATCAATTTCGAAAAGTAGAAAGCCAAAAACAGGATCAAACCGGCTTTCAAAAATATACTACGAAAAAGCAGCTGTTTCTAAAAAAAAAACAGCCTCCAAAAACAATCTTTTTATTTAAACTTTTAGTTTTTAAGACCAAAAATCAAAGTCAAAAGCCCAACCAAACAAATGCTTTTATCTCTCGGAGGTCTTCGTAGAGGCAGGGGGAGTGTACATACCTGGAGACTATTTGCGTTTATACTATGTTTTAAAAAAAATTGCCTTAGCGCATTCCTATTTTTCATGCTAACGACTCGCCTCGCTCTCCTCTCCTCTCCCCGTCCCTGCCCGTCGGTGGCCACTCCGGCCCCGACGTCCACCTCCAAGACCCGCCGGTGGCCACCCAGGCGCCGTCGTCCACCCCCGAGCCCGCCGGCTGCCTTTCAGGCGTCGCCGTACACTAACGCCCCTGTCTTCCTCAGAGCTCGAGGGGGCTGGGGACATGTCGCCGAACTTACCGCCCCTCGCTGCGACTGCTGAGGCCGCCCTCGCCCGCGCCGCCGCGGCGGTCGTCGCCTAGGCCTGGGCTTCCTCTCAGGGTGCGGGCCCTTCCTCCTGGAAGCCGCAGGACCGGATCTACCTCACCGACTCCGAGGCCTCTTCCGAGGAATCCGATGAGCCGTCGCCGGTCGCCGCCGAAGCAAAGGGGAAGGCGGTCGCCCCACCTCCTCGCGGCCGTGCTAGGCGCGCTCGCTGCCGTCGTGCCTCTGCCTCTGCCTTCATGGCGGACGCCCGGCGCCCTACCTCGCACCACCCGGCAAGGAGGTCGCCGTCACCCATTCGCAGGCAGGCCCGGGAGGACATCTACGCCAGGAGGGCGTCTCCACGTCCACGTCGTCCGTCTTCCGGCAACGGCCACCGTCGTCAGCCCTCTGCACCTTTCAGGCACCGTGCGGCGGTGAACCGTCGCACCGCCGCGCCCACCAGCCTTCGGGGCCACGCCTACACGTCCCCCGGATGAGCGCGCCCATGGACGCGGACGGCTACACTCTCGTCCAGAGCAGGCGGCGTTGGCGTCGTCGTGCGCAGGAGCGCCCTCACCGCCCAAGGCCAGTGCCGCCTTAGTTTGTTGGCAAATGCTTCAACTGCCTCTCCGGCGACCACGTCCACGCGGAGTGCACCTTCCCGTCGTGCTGCTACTACTGCCACATCTCTCGGCACCGAGCACGGAACTGCAAGCGCGAGCGCCCCGCCTCCGGCAATCTCAACCCCGGGCGCCGGGAACCCCCAAGGCGGCGACTTCGTCGGCCTGACGGATACGTCTCCTCGGCCAGGACGGTGTCGGGTCGCTCCTGCTCCACTGGACGTGACACCTCCGTCCTGCCGGTCTGCGCCCCCGAGTTCGGCTCTCCACGCACGACGAAGGCCCGCCGTGCGGAGTCGTCCACACCTCTGCAGGCCGCATCGCCGGCGCCCTCGCGCTCGCCTTCGCCTTCCAGGCACTCTCCGTCGCCTCCACCGCGGCGTGACCTGTCGCCGCAGCCGCCGTCTCCGTCGCCACCACCTCCGCCTCCTCCTGGCCACGTCTCGCTTCGCCCGAGGTCCGAGATCATCATCTTCCCCCAGTCTGCTGAGCTTGACGCGGCGGAGGAAGCGCTCTCGTCGCTCGCCCTGGTGGCTTTGGTCGGGGGCAACCGCCCACCGGTGTCGCCGGCACAGGTCCGGGAGCACCTCCAGTCCTTCTTCCGCCTGCCACCAAAGGCTTTCACCGTCAGCCGCTATGCCCCGGAGGACTTCCTCGTCCGATTCTACAGTCGCAATGACCTTGAGGGCGTGCTCAACGGCCCAGTGCCCATCGGGACTCCGTTCTACCTGCTGTGGCGGCGATGGCGTCGCCAGTCCATGGCGTCCGCGGGATCGCTGAGGTACAAAGTGCTGATCGGCATTAAGGGCATCTCGGCGCACATCTGGGGACTCCCTGCGGCGGAGCGAATCCTCGGCTCCTCCTGCGCCAATCTCGTCGCGGCGCCGTCGACCGTCGCCGGCGAGGACAGGCGTGAGTTTGTTGTGGCCGCCTGGTGCATCCACCCAAGTCTGATACCCGGAGACAAGCTGATCGGGATCCCAGAGCCGGAGGTCCCATTCGTCGTCGAGCCACCGCCGTTCTTGCGTGCTCATGAGATCATTCACTCCGATTTGCCGATGCTTCGCTATCGCGCCCGCATCCGGATCATCCTGGTCCAAGATTGGACTACCTCCTCCGGCGACGAGGGCCCCGATGATGACAGTGATGACAGCAACAATCCGGACTGGCACTTCACCGGCGGCGATCGGTCAAGGCCGTGGCCGCGCAACCACCGCTTCAACGGGGAAGCCGGCGGCGGGTACGCCGATGCAGACGCGGCCCCGGACCCCACTCAGGTTCTACGGCCGTCGCTAATGCCCCGGCTACGGGTCCGCCGCCTGTTACAGAGTTCATGGCAGCACTCCAGAAGCCGCTGATCACAGAAACGCCTCGCCCAAGGTCGACGAGAAGGCCTGTCCTGGAGACGGTGCCGCGCCGCAGCGATCGGTTGGCGGCAAAGTCTGCCTACCGCGACCTAGTGCCTGAGAAGCAAGCTAGACGGGTACTGCTTGGTCGATGGACAAATCAACAGCAGAGAAGCTCAGGACACACCGGATGCTGCGATCGCAACACGGTTCCACGCAAACTTCCAGGAGCCGCTTTCGTCCACGAAGCAAGCTGCAATGCCCGAGCTCTTCCCTCGGAACAGGCCACGCAGGGGTCGTGCGTCGTCCCTGACGCTCTGAGAGCTGATGCTCCACTGTCGCAAAATTGTTTTACAATGAGTTCTAATCACCTTCTTGTATGGATAGGTCCACCGATGGCAGCCCAATAATCCCAAGGTGGAATCTCCGGGAGCGAACAAAGATGGTGCCCAGGACTTGTCATAGTATTGGTACAGAGCATCAGCCATTCCTTTGTCACTGACAATCTCATTGCCATGAACGTGGAGAAACCGTATAAAGTTTCTGCGTTTTCTATGGCAAGCCATGAGGTGAAAGAACTTGGTGTTTGCATCACCCTCGGCCAGAAACAACAATCTTGAGCGCTCTCTGGCAATCGTACGTAACAGGGATGCCAAACCGAGCACGCGGACTTTCAGCGACTTACGAAGTTGCGACTCCTGCAAAGAAAGCGACATGGATTCCTGAGCCACATCCAGACGTATGATTACCTCCCGGGCCAAGGCTAACTGTATCCGCACACTGTCGATCTTCTTATCACTCCAGCTCTTCAGCGCCCGTGCCACATTTCTGAGTTTGTAATCCAGTATAACGGGTCAGCATGCAACAGAGTTGCTGACCAGGCCGACTCCACAACCTCCATCAAACCCGGGAATTTGATCCAGTGAGGTTCAAACCGAAACCTCTTTTTTGCCCAAGGCACCACGTTTGCCATCAGCAGCAGTGGACAATGATCGGAGCAGTCCGTGGAAAGCGCCCGGAGGACATGATTTGGGTGTGCTTGCAACCAGCCTGCAGTGGCGAAGACACGGTCCAGCCATTCCAGAGTCGGTGGTCCTGCTCACTAGACCAAGTGAACCGCCTGCCGACCAGGTGGAGCTCCTCCAGCTCGGCGGGGTCGATGAATGCCCGGAAACGATGCATACAACGACGGTCGAGGCGATCATTGTTCTTATCCTCTGCTCTATAAATCATGTTGAAATCCCCACATAGCAACCATGGTCCATCAGCCGTCGTCCTGAACTAACGCAGTTCGTCCAGGAACTCGACCTTTTCCTGGTCAGCCTGTGGCCCATAGACCACAATTAGCCATCAGCAGTCCTGTGGTGTTGCTGTCTTGGCCACATTAGCCGATAAGAAGAAGCGACGTTTATCCGCCTGGGAAACCACCCATTGTTCTCGGTGCCAGCCAAATAAGACACCTCCGGCTACATTAGCAGATGGTAGATAGTCATAGTCGAACATAGATCCCAGTATTTCATAAGCCAGTGAGTTACAAATGACGGAGAGCTTTATCTCCTGCAGACACACCAGAGTAGCACGCTCATGGGTCGCTATGTCCTTCACTGAAGCTGAAATTTGGGCAGTGATCTCTAAAATGTCGAATGACAAGTCGCCAAAGCACTCGGCAAAGACCCTTTGCCGAGAAAAATTTTGCCGAGCGGACTTTGCCGAGTGCTACACTCGGCAAAGCCTTTGCCGAGTGCAAAGGGCTCTTTGCCGCGGCCTCGAGTAGTGCTAGCTCATGCATGCATGAATGATGGATCGATGAGCTAGCAGCTGGTAGACAGTAACAATTCATAGGAGTATAATGCAAACTTGCAAAGTAGTAAGGGATTTGTATTAGCAGGATTTGAGATTCCTCCAGGATTAATTGCACTTATATATGGAGCCAGCAGCTAGTAGTAATACCTAGCGCGTGGCTAGGGAAAGTAGTGATGGATCATATATGGCGTTCGTCGCACCGACGCGTACGCGTGTCGAGCAGTGCAACGCCAGAGCTGCCATATATAGCTAGTGCATCAAGCAGCTGCTGCTGGTGGGGGTTACTGGTGGCCGGTGGGTAGGCTGTGAACGTTCACGCGTACGCGCCGGCCGCCCACGCACATCAGAGCTGAGCTATACGGTACACCCTCCGATCGATCAGAACCCTCACGCCTCCCACTGCGCTCTCATCATCTTCTTCTTCCGGGCCTCCGGCGGTCCATCCGGCCAGCATCTATCTCCTTAGGTCATCGTCTGATTCTTGCTTTCTCGATCACCTCGATACGATGGAGATCATCATCCTCTTTCATTTGGTTTCGTTTCTTGCTTACTACTGCTGACGACATCACGACATCCGTCCTATCGCCATCGCGGCAGTTGATCTCCGGCGATCCAATTCCAAGCAACGAAAGGCCGGCGCCTCCGAGTCGCGGGCCGCAGCCGCAGGTGAGTCCATCATCGTGGTCACTTCCTTCCGGCCGGCCGTGCATGTGATCCCGTCCCATCCCTTTGAAACTGTCCGGTAGTCGATCCGTGTCTGGTTGCAGGTGAACAACAACAAGGGCTACGTACGTGGCCATGGCCAACAACAACCAGCCTGCTGCAGCAGCAGCTGCTTCACTGCCACCGGTGGCCGTCATGCCGGCGGCGAACACTCCTCCGCCTGTCGCAACTCACCGTATCCTTCTCACGGTCTGCCTGTGGGCCCTCGTCAACGCCGGCGTCTTTGCCGCCGTCGCATTCATCGCAAACCGCACCCCCTGCACCAAGGTACGTACATTCATCATCGACCATGGATCATTCACGCATAAATAAATTTGTATATATAGCTATATACAGTACTAAGGGTGTGATCGACGTGCGGCGATCTGCATCCGCATGGGATGAGATCGATATTTACAGCCTACCTACCTACCAGTAATCTACCTGGAGTTACTGGTGTGTGTGTGTGTGTGTGTGGAGTAAATTTCACGACCGTCGTGTTCCTGTGTCACAGCATGCATGATCGATCGAAACTAAGTAGTAGATTGCAGGCGGATATGATCCTTTATCATCCGTGTGTGAGCACGCACGCAGACGCAGCATTATATATGTGCATGCTTGCGGCAGCTGACTGACAACAGCAGCGCTAGTCACGGCCGGTCATCAGTTGCATGCAATGCATTGGCGCCGCGCGCGCGATAGCAACCCAACAATGCCTGCATCGATCGATCAGATTGCGTGCAGTACTGATGAGTGCTCTACTGCTCTCGATCGACGTCTCCCACGCACAATCCATCACATCGATCCACATGCATGCGCATGCCCTACATACTCATGTTCATGCATGCTTGAATTGGCTTGCTAGCTGTGTTGCTCTCCCCATGCGGTTTAATTCCAATCAAACTTATCAACCGTACTGTTTCATCAAAATAATAGTGTTTTTCTCTCATAACAAATCAGCATCAGTCATTTTTCCAACCAGTCTAACGAGACGAATATATAATTTCCAGCGATCGTACATACGTAAGTCGTGCACTAAAAAAGTAAACGAGAAGATGGTACATATATTAATTCGGATACGAGAGGATGGTACATTAATTCGGAAACAAGGCCTAAAAAATGTGTGTCAACAGAACAGGGGAATTAAACGCTTGGGCTAATTTGGAAACTCAAGTCTCCTTAGGATCCCTGACTTTTTTCAAGGTGGGAAATACATGGACAAATAATTTGAATAACTATTTAGTTCTCCATGGAAGGTTTTCTATTCCTGGGTGTGCCTTTTCTTCCAAATTAGCCCTTAGCACACACAAATTTTTTTTTTGGGTGAATTCAGTGCACAAAACTACCGTGATCCATGGGCACGAGCGAGTGGCACTTCATTCCTGTAGTGGGAAGGGTGGTGGCCCGGCCGGCCTCTTCCGAGCTCCACTCAATGCTGATTTCATCATCACGTCTCAACGTGACTGCATGTGCATGATGTTGATCGGTGCACTGATTTCAGCGGCACTTGCCACGCGAGCAGCAAACTGGCTCTGTACCTTTTCTGATTTATACACGGAACGACGACGAATCATCGATCGAGAGCGCAGCACGGGTCATCTATCACGCCCTCGCCTGGTGAGACCATGGGCCTCGCGTTCTCATCGCCAGGCTGCTGCGGCAGGCGGGCATGCTAGGTTCTGCCCTTCCCGTGCTCAGGCGCACCGACCGCGACATGAACTCGGAGAGGTGCGACAACGAGCAGGTGATCGCCGTGACAGGCCGGCGAGGAAGCGCAGAGTCGACGGGCGGTGGTGTGGGTCCGACCGGCGAGTGCTGCCGCGAGCATGCGGGCTTGGCGAGCGTAGTGCACCAGCGAGCCCGATAAGGTCCGACCAGAGACGGAGAGGAGAACAGAGTGAGGGAGGGAGACTACATGGAAAGTTGTATGCATGTCTACAGTAAGCATACAAAATGGCATATTTCAAGCTCTAGAGAAATGGTAATGCCCACAATTGAATATGTAATCAATAATGATATGTTATGTGCGTCCGTCGGTGACTCCCGTCCGGACTTGGCTCATCCTCATCCATTCAACCGCGTACCCCGTCCGTGTCGAACGCCCGCTCTGCGCTGCGCGCTCCCGCTCGCCGGAGCCGCCCCCGCCCCCGCCCGCGCCACGTGCCTCCCCGCCTGGACTTGCACCTCCTGTCGCGGCCGCGCTCCATCCGCCTGCCGCGGCCACTGCCAAGGTTCGTGCCGTCGAGGGAGCTCCGCACCAACGACGTCCACATAATCTGTAGCATCGAGCTCCACGCCGGGGTTGAGCTCCACAACGACGAGCTCCATTCATCCAAGCAGCAAGGTGACATTGCGCTGAAAGCGCATGTTGCAAGCGTATGTTTCAAGTGTTTCAGTTATTCTTAGAGGTATGTTGCAAAGGTTTCGTATGGATGTTGCAAAAATAGATTAGGATGTCGTATATGTTGCAATGGTTGTACACTTATGTTGCAAACATATGTTCATAATGTTTAGTCTATTGTTTCACATATATGTTGTAAGTGTTTTATCTGGATATTGCGTATGTGTTGCAATGGTTTTTCAAGTGCTTCATGTGTTTTTTTAAGTGTTTCGGACGCATGTTTCAAATGTTTTATCTGTCTTCAGATGTGTGTTACAAGTGTTGTATCTGGATGTTTTAAAAGTAGATCGGGTGTTGCATCTCCCTACTCACATTATGTTGCCTCGACTTGTGTCTCCTCCGCGCCTTCTGCTGCCTTGCATACTTCTCAGACAGGGGAGGGGGCGCGTCAGGGGCCGGCCGAGGGGACGCTCCGGGGATGACGACGCGGACGCGAGCGTACGCTCTCCCCTTACGTCACGTGGACAGGTAGCGCTTCGGTTCATTTTTATGTTACGCGGGGATGCTTAGATGGGATGCTCCCGTTGGTGGGCCTGGGACCAGGAGCTAGGCCATGGTTCGGTTGGCTAGGACTAGAAACTGCGTCTAGACGCGTTGATGGTGACGTCGAGACGCTAGTGCCTTCAATTTATAGTCGCATAGATGTAGTTAATCTTTGTTTTTATAGCATGTGGGCCCATGTAGTCTTTTCTTCTCCTACCATCACAGCCCATGAATGGCCAAGAATCTTTTTCTCAAGGGCCCATGAATCTTTTTCTCAAGGCATATATGCTATGCCAAAATTTTATTAGAGTTCTTGCAATGTTGGCCTCGTTGGCACATTCATGGTGTTTGGTTAGGCCGAGGAATAAAATAACATTGGAGGAAATCTAATATAGATGCTGGCTAGGGCTTAGGCGTCTCCAATGACGTTGGCAAAATCACGATCTAGCCGGATGTGGAAATAACTAAAGAAAAAAACTGTATATATAGGTATAAATATAGGTGTAGACGCGAGGCACAGTGTCGCCCAGAGGCAAAGACAGTCTCCTGTTCGTTTGTTTTATCAGTTATGATGCAATATTTCTCTCTCACAATAAATCAGCGAACAGTATTTTTCAGCCTGGCTTTTCAGCGAAACAAACAGTAGACACGTCCTATGCCTGCTCTGCTCTTAATTAGATCTGTTCGAATGCTAATTTACCTCTCAAAAAACTTCTAAACAGTTTTCACCGGAGCTAACTAGTTGTGTGTGTTTCTAAAAATAATTTAATAAAATACTCAAAAGAGATTTGATTATAACTAACGTAAAACAATAAATACTTACAAACAGAGGGAGTATTAATAAATCATTAATCGTTCACGGGAAAATGAATCGCATGAATGATTAACAAAAACGAAGTTGATTAGACACATATCAAAACATCAACTTTATGAATAGAAAAAACAAACAATATAATCTCCTACTCCCTCTATCTCAAATGGAATATAATTATCACTTTTCGAGGAGCCAAATAATTTTAAGTTTACCAAATCTATAAAAATTACAAAAGTTACCGAATAAATATCATTAGACTAATTATGAAATATAATTTTACAGTAAATCTAATTGGAAACATAAACATTGGCAATATTTTTTTAAAACTTAGCTAAACTTAGAAAAGTTTGACTTATCCAAGATGTCGAATTGCGTACTTTCCGTCCCATCCTGAAGTTCAAAATTTGTCAAAAAAAAAAAAAAACTGCAGTTGTTAGGGTACGTGAGACCCACTCATTAAAAAAGAGTTCCTTGCTAAGCCATTTCTCATAGAGCGTACTCCAGGAACCACAGGTGACCGGCCGCACCGTAGTTAAGAAACACGGAACTTTTGGTCTACTCGTTGAAGGTGTATTTATGTAATTTCACATCTGTCTTGGTTGCCGTGCATTGCCGTGCATTGGAGTCTTTTTAGGACGGAGAGAGTAGACAAAAACATGTGAGACTAGTCAAAGACTATCACGCAAATCTTGTCATGTCAGGTGGGTTGGTTCTATCTCCACCACACAAATGTTACTGTAGTACTGCCTCTTGCCTGGAAAGGAGGTAACTATGGTACGCATATCGGTTGAAGTGTTTCACTTTCAACAAAGTTTCTGGTAAATAGTAGTCACATTTCTGACTCTAAATCAATTTGTTATAAAAATACGTTTCGTAATTAATTTAATAATATTTATTCAATATTATAAATAATCATATTTTTTTATTTATAATTAGTTAAACTTGGTACATTAAGATATGATATTATTTTAGAATTGTATGTTTTTAGGGGCGGAGAGATTAGTATTCTTCTCCATTCAGGGAAAAAAAAATACAATTCTAGAGCAGCTTTTCCAGCGCTAAAGAGGTGCTACTGTTTGATACAGAACTCTGCTTACATGCTCTGTTTCTCTTGGCTGATAAGACATGACTGAAAGTATTGTTGGCTAATTTGTTGTAAGAGAAAAATATTGTTCGTTCATTTTTTTAAAAAAAAGTGCCGTGAAATTCGAATGGCCTATTAACTTCTCTATCCGTGGTAGATTTCGGTACGGAACGGAAGTTTACTCCTGGATCCTAGCCTCAGAGGGTCTTGTTCTGGTTTCGAACTAGCTCATACAAGAACGAAGAATTAGCACTTGCCGTGGCTGCAACTATGAACATAGAGTCTGTTCGCTTGTTGGTTTCAGCCAACCCAAATTAGTCAGCCAATAATGTTTTTTTCTTACAATAAACTAGCACCAGTCAGCCCAAACCAGCCTAGAAACCAACCAGCGAACATGCCGATAGCTCGCAGCCTATCATGCACACCGTGTGGCCGATTCTAAACTTTCGAATCACCGAGATACTTTCCTTTTAAAATGTTTTAAAATTTTTAATTAACCATGCCATTTTCATAAAAACAGTTTAAGATTCTTAAAAGAGATTAGCATGGATAGATATCCGTGGACGGAAGGAGTATTACTAAATCATTAATGAAAAATGAATTACATGAAAGATAACACAGTTAATTATACACGTATCAAAATGTCACTTATTTATGATTGGTATAATAAATAATTTAATAGCACCTCTTATATGAAACCGTGTAAAAAAAGGTTAAAGCTGGCACGTATTAGTGAGTGACAGCTATAATAATAAATCATATGTCCACTGGTATAATAAATATTGTATTACTATTTTTATATAAAATCGTATAAGAATAGTCTAAGCTGTCACGTCATGTAGTACGTGACAGCTATGATAATAAATACATTGGGTCCCTCTCTAGGCCACCACCACACCACAACCAAGACAGCTTTTCTCTCTCCTCCCACTTACATCGAAGACAGTTTTTCTCTCTCTTTCCCCTTTTTTCCCTATTGTTCCGGAAACTCTCCTCTCCCACTTGCATTGCACTGACACGTATATGCTGCGAGTCTGCGACTGCAACTCTGTACTCACTCGTGTGCCTTCCCAAGTTCCCATATTTGAAAGGAAAATCCGGAACCCTGCTGATTTCTAGTATTAGCATAGGAAAACGCTCCCTTAACAAATCATTAATATCTTTCGCATGAGAATAAATCACATGAATGGTTGACAACGATAAACCCTGTTCACTTAACAACCCTGTATAGTTCGCAGGCACTCATGCACGCCGTGTGGCCGATTCTAACTTTCGAATCACTGAAATACTTTTCTTTTAAAAACATTCTAAATATTTGAATTAGCCATGACATTTTACAAAACAATTTAGGATTCATAAAAGAGATTAGCATCCGATAGATATTTGTGCACCGAGGGAGTATCGATAAATCACTAATATCTTTCGTATGAAAATAGATTCCATGAAAGATAACGCAAATTTAATTATACACGTATCAAAATCTCGCTCGCTACCTGGGACGCGACAGGGCGGTGCATGCGCTCACCGGGACACAGCCGGTGGCGCGGTCGAGTGATGCCCGCTAACTGGGACGCGAGGGTAGAGGCACGTCGTGCTTGCTCACTGGGTTGGCGCGACGGAGCGACCGCTCGCTCGCCGGGACGCGGCGGGGCACACGAGGCCGACAGAGCAGATAATTGAGCCGCACCAGGCACCGAAGACGTCGCCTGCTCTCCATCACCATCGTTTTGATCTCGGCCCTGTTGTGTTGGGGGTCGCTTCTCTCCTCTCAGTCGTGCTAAAAGCTATTGTCTCCCTGCCTCGTTTCAACTTGACCGCTGGATCGGCTGTTAGTAAGCAGCGGAGAAAATCCCATTGATTCTCTCCTTCCTCTCGGCACTGCCTCCACCTGCCCTCTGCCTCACTCGGGCACCGGAGCCATGGCAGGACCTGAGCGTGACAGACTCGTCTCCTCGATCAGGAACCGCAGCCGGAGCAGGATCGAACACGATGGATCCTCCTCCTCTAGCGGCGACATGGACTCATAGGCCCTGTTCGGCTTACCTCATATTCGACTTGTTCGACTTCTTTTTTTAGTCGAAACAGTATTTTTTTCTCACAACAATTCAGCCGGAACAGTGTTTTTCAGCCAGTTTCAGCCAAGTTTCAGACCAGCGAAACCAGGGTGTTGAAGGGGTATCCTGCATCCCTCAGTACACTTACGTCGTGTTTGGTTGCCCTACTCGTATCTTTTGCCTGCATCTTTTTAATCGTTTGCCCTTCTTCATCCCGCACGCTTCTGTCTTCTAGATTTCTCCTTCCTTCATGATGCAGGATGACTTGATTCACCCAGGATACAGAGACCCATGCGTCAGACAAAAAAAAAAACTGATACATGCATGCAACCAAACACAATCACATCTCATATTAGATCAATAACAAAGATAACCAAACACGACCACTTGCATAAGCTCAACCCAGCTTCTTGGCTCGGTCTACGACCAATCACGCCCGCTTGCAAAGGCGGGACGCCTCCTTCTCTGACGGCGGTGCCCACCACTGCATCAAAAAAGGAGTCGGTCTCGCCGTGGTAATTGCCGAAGGGGGTATGAACCCGCGAGTCATGACTTTGGAATAGATTTTAATTTTGAGTGTTTTGGACCTAAATGTTCAGGACCATGAGTTTAAGGATTGCCAATGTATTTAACTCTATTTGTTCTATGAAACTATATTATATAAAAGATAACCTAAAGTATTTATTTGATATAATAAATAATTTAATAATATATTTTATATAAAATTCATATAGAAACGGTTAAAGATGATCATAATATCTGTGGTGCCTTAAAAGCTGTCACGTGATATGCGTGACAGCTACAATGCTTTAAATAACTTAATAACATCTCCTATTATAAAATTAGGTGAAAACGGTCCACGGCTGTCACGCTATGTGCGTGACAGCTGTGGTGCCTTAAATGCTGTGGGATGGATGGCAGATGAATTGGCTGGTTCTTTCCGTCACCGTCACGTAAAAGCAGTTTTTTATCTCTCTTCTCATTATCTCGTGATCTGCGCTGCGCCGTGACTCTGCATCCGGCCGTGTGCCTCACCAAATTCGGAATGGAACCCCGAACCTAGACCCCACCGGCTTCTGTTATCATCGGGAAATGCTCCCCATACGAATGACCACTGACCAGCCGCCACACGGGATCTTTCACCGCTTACACGTACCGGCCTAGTGGTTACTGACAATGCCGCACCCTCTCGCTGACAGCCCTGGTCGCATGAGGCGGTCCCCACATGCCAGTGGTGTACGACCGTCGATGTGCCCATTGCTCGTGCTGTTTGGCGGGCGCGGCGCCTGAGTTTCTCGTTGAGACTTGCTTGGAGATTCGCCGTCTCCCCCCCCCCTCGTCTAAAGCGGGCAAAGCAGAGACGGTGGAGGCAGGCAGAGCCGCCCTGTCGCCGGCGCGGCCTCCTGCTCCTCCTCCTCTGCCACCGCCTCCCAAGTCCCAGCGCCCCCACGGGAAGGGAGATGCGGCAGAGGTAGTACGTGGGGAGGCTGTGGAGCGGTCAGCGGAGGGCGGAGAGACGGTGCTCCGGGCCACGGCGTCCGGGGTCTTCGGGTCCGTCGCCGCAGCTTCCGGCCGTTCCAGGCCCGAGGAAAACGCGAGGGATCGAGGGAAAGGTATCCCCCGGAGCCCCTTCGAGAAGGTTCCGGAATGGCGGTAAGACTTTCCTTTCTGTCCCCTGCTTTCCTCTGCTCTGTCCCCTTCCATGTATTGTGAAGGGATGATCTCCCGCGCCATGAATTCTTGATACTAATAGTCTGGTCCGCTGCCACGGTGATTCCGCGCGTTAGATTGGGTTCTCTGATGTCTCGAGGTTGGGTTTTGTTCCTTTCTGCTGCTCAACGCTGGGGTTTTCTTAACACTGGATCGAGTTAGAGCTTGCATTTTGGATGCTATTTCGGGATTGATGGCGGTTTGGTCCTATTGTTGGTCGATGTGCCTGATGTTTAGTTCTTAATTCGTGTCACAGCACTGGGTTAGCGACGGTGATGGCAGTGACAGCTTCGAATGGGATAGTGATGGCAATGGGGAGGAGGCAGCGAGCTTCAACGCTGCTGGCGCTGGTCCGTCAGTTCTGTCAGCAGCGAACACTGATGATCCAGGTCCATCGACACAGGTAAGCCAGCTAACTGATCCATACATATGCAGCAATGTGTGAACTCAGTAGCTAGTTGTTCTTCAGTTCATGTTACTCAGGGGTATTCAAACCACTTGTGCCAAACTGGCCGGGGTGGGGGTGGATATATATGGTAATCTCCTACAGAATCAGGATCATGATCAGTGTATAGCGGACATGAATACTCTCAATGTTACTGTTACCTTGTTTCTAGTGGCTACGATTGTAATGTTTCTGTTTGATCGTGGGGCTGATTTTAAGGTTGCTAATGGCAATGGGAAGGCTGGGCCATCTGCCTCTTTGGTTCAGAAGTATATGGACATGGGTTTCGCAGAAGAGATTGTTCTGAAGGCTATGAAGGACAATGGTACTTAGCTAATAACCCATTTCTTCTCATTTACTTAGATTCTAGGTGATTTTATATACTCTATCTGACAGCTGCTTTTTCTTTCAGGGGATGATGGAGTAGATTCGTTAGTTGAGCTTCTTCTTACTTACCAGGTATTCATTTGTGTTCATGCTTCTATTAGTTATTCTTTGATGATGCTGTTGCATGGTGTCAAAGAGGATTTGTATTTACGAAGTGATGCCAAATGCAGGAACTAGGCAATGACCTCAAAGTGGATAACGGCTTTGCTTCTGGTTGTGTCCCCCAAACTGTTGACGATAGTGATGATGATGACATTCTAGGAAACTGGGATGATGAGGATGCTGGTGGGAGAAGCACCAGGGTTGCTAACTCTGTTGATGATTCTGGAGACGAGGTATTTTGATGCGCCCCCTTGGTGACTGTATGCGTTTACTTTATTCTTTTGAGAAACCTGCTATGTATTTAGTTTGCTTCAATCATATATACTTCTGCATGAAACTTGTTTAATGTTAATCCAGTATGTAGACTAATAAAAAAAACCATAAGGTTCCTTACTTTTACTTGCACCTGTTCCTTTGGTTTTCAAACAGCTTTTAGCTACATAGCTGTACTAGAAAGCCATTCTACTTTGTTTTTTCCCTTATATTTTGGCACAGCTGGGTTCTTTTAGGCAAAACAGCATGTTCCCATGAAACCAAATTCCTTAATTTTGTAAGAAAATCGTATCGGTAAGATGGTAAGCAAGATAGTTGTGTCAATCATAAACTTGGAACTATTGCATTTCATCTTATGCGTATGATTAGAACTCTCGTGTTAGTGACATTCTTGAACAAGACGCCACCATGGACTAACAAATGAAATTCCAAAATTGTGGGTGGATCGTGAATGATGAGTTTCTTATGACATTCATTTCTTTGTACTTAAGTTTGCTGTACCCCCTCCTCCCTGTAATAGCACTCTCTCCTACTGTTTTAATTCACGAAAAAAAAACTTTAGTTATGGGTTATAATCAGTGGCGGAGCGTGACCACAAACCAGGGGGGGGGGGGGGGGGGGCGCAATTACCCAAGCCTTTTGTTTACTACTTCCATGTTCAGTTTAGCTACTATTACCCATGCTTAGCATAGATTATTCTTAAGAAGAAAAGAAAAGACAAAAAAGAGAGGAGCTGCAGTAGTGTATGCTAACAGAGGCGAGTTGAGCACAGAGACTAAAAAATGTTCCCAGTATGGCCTTAACGTGGCTCCGCCACTGGTTATAATCTATTTCCTTTCTGATACTTGTGCAAATCGATCACTGATCCTGAGAATTGGAGGCTCTGTAGTGCAACAACATTGCTGTTCAACTCTAACATTGAACTTGCATTGTACTTTCTGGTGTTTGGCATGTGACTTCATGTAGCTGAGAGTTGATTGAATTGGACTACAGCTGGACTTCCATTTTTTTTACACATTACATTTGTTTTTCTCAGTAAAAAAGCTAATTGTTTTCCTAACTTGTCCATAGTTATGATACTTCCCATTTTTTAACACATTACAAGAATTGTTGTTTTTGTCCTTTGGAGAAGGTAATTGCAATGCTAGTTTATGTAGCTTGTCAACTGTATTCTCAGTGCTTTCCTGTGCTTTCTTCACAGGATTTCTTACATGAGATGTCACATAAGGACGACAAAATTGATTCCTTAGTTAAAATGGGGTTTCCTGAAGACGAGGCTGCACTGGCTATTACTAGATGCGGTGTGCTCTCTGAACCTTTGTTCCGTGCTCCTCTGTTTGCCTTTAGAATCCTGAGCAAAATAAACATCAATTTCCAACCTTGAAAGTAGGATATGCTCTTATATAGAATAAATCAGTTGAATAATAACATTGCCATTTTTAATTTTATGTCAAACTTTCTATTGGTTTATCTCTGGATTTTGAGAATTTTCCTCAAATGCTGTATGTTGGAACTCGTAAATTGGCTGCAATCTTGAACTGAGATAACTTAGAATGGTTGATTCTTGCTGTCAAATAAAACTGTTTTTGCATGTTTCATGCAACTTGTACCACTCAGATTCTGTCCTTGTCCCTGTTTTATTTTAACTTAATCTTCAGAGTTTTATTATTCGAACTTGTCAAAGTATGCTCCAAATGCCCCTGTTCACTGATCATGCACTGTCGTCTGTGGTTTAAAATTACTCAGGGCTGGATGCATCTATTTCTGTTCTGGTGGATTCAATATATGCTTCACAGACTGCAGGAGATGGTTACTGTGGCAATTTGTCTGACTATGAGGTTCGTCTTAGGTGAACTGTCCGTACAAGTCTGCAATAAGATTTAGTTCTAATTTAATGGTCTGATAATGGAACTGTGTTTGCAATACTGCAGGATAATTCCTATGGAGGGATAAACAAGGGAATGTTCATGGATGGGAACAAAAAAAAGAGAAAGAGATATGGAGGTCAAGCACAGGGAAGTAGAGGCCCATTAGATGGTAGCGCTGATGAACCCATGCCGCTCCCAAATCCAATGGTTGGATTGAGCTTGCCAGATCAGTGGCCAAGACCAGTGAACAGAGATCTACCTTCACAAGCTATGGGTCCACCATACTTCTACTACGAGAATGTTGCTCTTGCTCCAAAAGGTGTCTGGACTATCATATCAAGATTCTTGTATGATATTCAGCCGGAGTTTGTGGACTCGAAGTACTTCTGTGCTGCTGCCAGGAAAAGAGGTTATATACACAATTTGCCACTTGAGAACAGGTCACCTCTCCTCCCTAAACCTCCAAGGACAATATCCGCAGCATTTCCTCGTACCAAGAGGTGGTGGCCATCATGGGACACAAGACAACAGTTCAATTGCCTCCAGACTTGTGTGTCTAGTGCAAAACTGTTAGAGAAGATTCGTGTAACCCTTACAAACAGTTCAGATCCACCTCCTCCAAGAGTTCAGAAGTTGGTGTTGGAGGAGTGTAGGAAATGGAATCTCGCTTGGGTTGGCTTAAATAAGGTTGCTCCTCTAGAGCCTGATGAGATGGAGTTTCTACTCGGCTTTCCGAAGGATCACACCAGAGGTATCAGCAGGACAGAGAGGTATCGATCTCTAGGAAATTCATTTCAAGTTGATACTGTTGCTTACCATCTCTCAGTCCTCAAGGATATGTACCCACAAGGCATGAATGTACTGTCTTTATTCTCTGGTATTGGAGGAGCAGAGGTAGCTCTCCATAGGCTTGGTATACACATGAAGACAGTTATTTCAGTAGAGAAGTCTGAGGTCAATAGGACGATTCTGAGGAGTTGGTGGGATCAGACACAGACCGGTACTTTGATTGAGATCAATGATGTGCAGACACTGACATCTGAGAGGATCGAGACATATATTAGAAGAATTGGCGGCTTTGATCTTGTGATTGGTGGAAGTCCCTGTAACAATCTTGCTGGGAGCAACCGTCACCACAGAAATGGTTTGGAGGGCGAACATTCTTCATTGTTCTTTCAGTATGTTAGGATCTTAGAGTCCGTCAAGTCCATCCAGCGTTTGTAGTTTTTTAGAATCTTTATTGTTTTGGTTCGTTGTGATCAAACTTGTGAATAATTTGAAGGTCGACTGGTGTAATTCTCATGTCACTCTAATTTAGGCTACTTTTAATTTAATCTCCTTTGAAGGGCGGGCCTAGAGCAAGCGGTAGAGTCTTACCGCCTGTGACCGGAAGGTCCCGGGTTCGAGTCGCGGTCTCCTCGCATTGCACAGGCGAGGGTAAGGCTTGCCACTGACACCCTTTCCCAGACCCCGCATAGAGCGATCCCGCTCTCTGCACTGGGTACGCCCTTTTTTTAATTTAATCTCCTTTGGTGATCATGCAAATTGATGTTGGTGCAATTCTGTGGCACCGTTTGGTGATCAAAGTGTTGGTGCAGTTCTGTGGCACTGGCAGCTCTGATACTAGTTTCTATTTCTCAATGAGAGATCTAGTATCTTTGTTGCAAAAAAAATATCTGAAATTGTGGAGCTGTGAAAAGGACAGTGCTATTAGCTCCAACCACCCACTGATGGTGAGGACAGAGGATGCCCTGCCGCACTATGTGCACCCAACCCAAAAGATCCTGCTTTTGCTCACGGTTACCACCATACCACAACTCCACCCAAAACCATAAAAACCTGTGTGGCAACAATGAGAGCTAAAGCTTCCAGGCTCTGAATCGTCAGGATGTCTGTGCCGGCATCAGCCCAGGTGCCTCACATCATACGACCTGTTGGGAGCTGCTTTAGGTTGCATCAACTATCTGCGCAGAATTTGGACCGATGTGAGTTCTCGATCTCAGCTTTGGCCTTCTTTTTGAAGTGTATGCATGTTGAATATAGATTCTGAAGTCCCTTGAGTTTGTGTAGGTCGCAGATGGTGGGGGACTGGAAAGAAGATGATTCTTTCCACTCGTGGTGTGCTTGAATCCAGCAACGGTGCACATTCTGGTGGCCTTATGAAGAAAAGGTGAGTGGTTTCTAAGTGCTGCATTACCAAATCACTTCAAAACTGTAAAATTGTTGCGCAGAAATTGACACTGAAAGTATCATATTTACAATGAGTGTTCTAAATTCTGCTTGCTGTCACCTCATACCCTGGACTATGCAGAGCTGTAGTATACAGCTGATCTAGTACACTTTGCAGAAAGATTGTGGAGCACATTATTCTGCTTAGAGCCAAGCCAAACATCTCAGATGCCGAAGAAAAAGATATGCTGGACTACCTATATACATCACAATACCAGATGAGAGGGATCCTCGCAGTCTCATTAGGTTAGGCTTATATACACTTCAACCGCCGAATCAGTTAATAAGTATAAACTTCAATTTGGTATTTGTGATATATTGGATGCAGGCCGCATAGAGGACCCCAACAGCGAGAATTTCACACACGCTGTCTTCATGCGTTTTCAGCAGAAAGAAGACATTGCAAAGTTCCAGAGCAGTGCATACTATTCGAAAGTTCTTGATGAGCACGTAAAACCTGTTTCCTATGTACGCCTCAGCATGTAATCTTCTTTCCGGTTCTTACACCATACTGATTCTCTATGGTCATAGCACCGTGATAGTCACTGTTTGGATAACTTACAGGGCTCGGTTTCTGTAGATTTCGAGTCCGAGGTGGAAGATGACATTATACCTCTCTTTCGTAGGGGAGAGGTAACTCAAGCTACCTTATCCTGGCGTAAATTGATACCATTCTTTAGCTATGGAAAAAATGTGCCACTGTCCATTTTTGCACTAAAACAGAAAAGTTGGTTCCTGTGGCAGGATTTTAACTATGGTGTCGAGTTTATGCTGCTGATATCTTTCTTTAAGACTGCATCTAGAGAGGCAACGGAGGATGCATTAGCTTCTCTTCAGAAGTTGATCAGCCAATGCAGCTCTTTTATTGTGCAGGCAACCTGTGGTAAGACAACATGATATCCTTATGGTTCTTCTGTCACATTGCCACTGCGATTGTGAATTTGCTGTACACGTTGCTATGGCTGAAGACATATAACCTGTTTATCTTGTTTCACATACATTGTTATTAACATGTGCAGTTTCTCTTACCAATACTTTTTTTTTCCAAAATCTCAAGTAACTGCTTCTAATGTTATACTTCTATTTTGTATAGGCTGCTGTTTGGATCATCCGGATAATGGATACAATCATGCTGCAGTAATCCGTTTCCCATCATGTTAGTGGGCTATAAGTTCTGTCTCATCCTATGCATAAGTCAGAATCTCTGTGTATAAGTTAGCAGCATGTTAGAGCTACGGTTGCTTACTCAATTTGTCGTATCATGCAGTTGACGACTTCAAGCTGTTCAGGGAGAGCACGGAGTACAAGGATGTAAGAACTCTGCTCAAATGTATTTCATATCTTGAGTTTCCTGCATACCACATTCGACTTACCCGAGTAAATTAAAACTAAAAAAAAAATACAAGATAGAGGTACATACAGAATGATGGTGCACACATGCAGGGTTGGATTCCAACTCTGAACTGAAGTAGGATAGCAAACTACAGCCATTGCCTGAATCCACACTCTTCCATAGGACTACTACTAGTCTTTGTCATCTCCATAATAAGTATAACCTGTGTGTTTGGCCTGTGAGTTGCAGATGTGGGCATCGAAGTTCCACCCGATCGTGGAGAAATCTCTGCACCTGCATTTCACCGTTGACCCCGTGGGGAACCAGCTGATGTAGACCGAGTGATGACTGGGATTCTGCTCTGACTACTCTGAGTTTGCTACGTGGTCGGTTGTCTACTTTTCTCTGAGCTGCTGCAAGCCTGCAGTGGAAATGTGGAATGTTCAGGTTGGACAAGAAAGACCGGTGTACCCTCTCCAGATGAACACAGATAATCTTGCTGGGAGTTCCATCTCATATTACTGTTTGCCGCAGGCCCTGTTCGCTTCTCTTATAATCCGTACTTTTCAGCTTTGTTTTTTTTTTCAGCCGGAACAGTATTTTTCTCTCACAACAAATCAGCCGGAACAGTATTTCGGCTTACTTTTTCAGCGAAGCGAACGGGGCCGTCTGCACGCAAGTTCTGTTCTGCCCCCCCACATCGAGAAACCAACCGTGGGCGTGGACAGACATTTCCTTGTTCCTGTGAATGCATGAATGTTACAAGCCAAGTGCTTAACTGAGAGGTGCTCCTGATCCAATCCAAGCTGTGTGAATCAACTGCATCTCTTACCTTTTCACTTAGAACAGATGTCATCAGTCATGTGAAGTGTAGACCCAATTCGTGCACCTCCTCTTGGATTTTCTCGTGTGTTTGCAGTTTGACTGCTGCTAACTACAGTAGCAGCAGAGCATGACACGGCAAACAAAGCAAAGCGGACAACCTGCATTGCCATTGGCCAGCCTGCGTTGCGTTGCGTGGCCACACCGGTCAAAATTAAAACGGGGAGCAAGCGGAGAACGCGGAACGGCTTGCCGTCCGCCGGCAAGGTCGCCGGAGGCCGACGGTTTCGACCACCGTGGCATCGATTCGGATGGCTGTCTCCTGGGCAGAGCCATGGCAAGTCCCCGGCTGCCAACCACTGGGCTGGGCGCTGGCGTGACTGTGCGGTCGGGTGATCGGTGGTCGCCGTGCGTCATCCTCCAAGAGACCGGCCGGAGAGCTGGACGATGCGACGCCGGAGAACGATCGACGCACACCGGCCGGCCGTGCCTGCCCCGTGCGTTGTCCAGAAAAATCGTGTGGCCGTGCGAGCAAAATAAATTCTGCGGCCGAAACGAAGCAACGGAATCTGCCGTACGCTGACAGGGACCAAATCGACGGCGCCGTCTCAACGGCACCAACACCGGTCAGGACACACAGCGCGCGGCGAGCAGTGAGGAGCGGCTGAATGCTGTGGGTGGCCTCGGCTCCGGCGCCGTGGCCGGCGTGCGTCCCCTTCCGTCCGTGTACTCGCGCGTCTCGTCGCTGCTGTCCATGAAACACTTGTTTGGCGGGCCGCGGGCGGCGATTGGAATCCGCCGGCATGGCAGGGACCTGTTCCTGATCTCTGCTCTCAGGATCATAAGACTGATCAGGGGTACCTTCAACCTGACAACATCTGAAGCTCTGAAACCCAAAGCCAAAAGAAAAGGTGTTTCGAGAAGCCAAGAGACGGCGAGTTGGCAATGGCGAGTCACCTCATGTTGTGCATCACGGCTATGCTAGGAGACGTGGAGAAGCTAGCCGCAAGAGCACTGGTTCCTGTCGTCATCACGGCCAGGGGCAGGAGCCAACGGAGAGTTTGTAGCTATGCCTATGCGGATGAAGACAACAAGAGCATCTGTACTGTACAGTCACGGTTAGCAGTGGATTGACATGGATGGTGTCATGGCACGTGATTCAATCCGGCACCGCCGGCCGGCCAGACGCCTCTCGCACGCAAGGGCTGCCGTGCGTGACCCGCGCGCCCGCTGCCGCTCGGGTGCCCGGGAGTCTGGACCCCGCTCCCGACGACCGGAGGACGGAGGCCGCCGGCCAGCCACCGTGGCTGGCGTTCCAGGTCTCCACCCACCACCTCCCGGCTCGCTACAGAGCAGACGAGCGGACGACATGGATGGAACCACAACCACCTGCTCTGACTCGCCGTCGACCATGCACGCTTGTTGGCAGAGCAAACAACACTTCGAAAGTGCCAGTGACAAGGTAGTAACAATCACGCTACTGTATTGCTTTTACTCATGGTCGGTGCGCAGTACATGTATGCCAGCCAATTCTACTTACAAAAAAGCCTCTCGTTGCTCAGCCCAGAATCTTCAGAGTCGAGAGTCCAGCCTTCAGTTGTGTAGCGGGTTGGGCCCCTGCGGCACAGTTCTCTTGGACTCGGACAGATCCTGCACGCGCCTCCAGCGAGGACTCTGCCGGCCGTGCTTGCTGGAGAACGACGGCGAGTAGTGTCCTTGAGCTCCCCTCGGAGGCAGCGGCGGCGACTCGACGTCGTCGTGCGCCGTGATAGCCACCTCGGAGCCCGGAATCCGCCGGCCGTGGCAGAACAGGCATCTCAGCTCTGCTCCCAGGAGCGAGACTGTGAGTACTACTACCATGAACCTGACGAAGCTTTGTCGTGGCGATCCCATGGTTTCAGACAAGCCGAGGAAGTTGGAGATGGCAAGAGAGTCTTCTGATTCTGAACAGAGGTGTGTTGGTTTCTCAGTCGCTGTGCTATATAGCGTGCAAGTGCAATGCATCAAGGGATTAGGGATGGTGGTGTCCTAGCTTAGCTAGCCCAAAGTCAAAACCATCACTTGACGGGATTTCTATGATACTGTAGTTCGTACTAGTAGTTTATTAATTGTAGCTTATACTAGTAAGTTTACTGTTTATAATACATTTGGATGATGTCATGGTCACACACAGGCAACGGAATAAGAGTTTCTATACGCGGGTGCAGACAACAAGAGCGGCACAGAAAGTAATCCAGCTCGGCCATCTGGAGGGAGACCCAGGGGGAGCTGCGGTTGAATTGCTGAGGCGATACGAGACACCGGGGCAGGCGTGCGCTTGCCTCACCAATTTGGCTTGGTGCGGACACCGGATAGCAATCGAAATCGAAAGGGTTCAGAGGTCGCCGCTGACACTGACGGCGAAACCCAGTGTCATGCCATGCCTAACAGAATTGTGGCTGGAGCTGGGCTTGGAAAGATGGTTTTGCACGGATGCGGTACAGGGAAAACACTGTTGGGCCGTATCGTTGCGATATCAACAAGATGGTCAGGTCAGCGTTAAGGTCTGAAGACGGAAGTGACCGGCCCCAAGGAAAACACGGATGTGGTACAGGGAAAACACTGTTGGACCATCAGTTTTCCGTCAGGGAGAGAGAACAATGATACATCATCACAACATGAATTCTTTTTTACTCTGGAGAAGAATGATTGGTTTCTTTGCAGACTTTGTATTTGCAGAAGAAAACCCACGCGCTCTTATTTTTTGTGAGTATACAGATTTGACCCAGTTTCATGTCAAATTCCCAGTTATGTTCTATGATGGCACGATCATCCTATTTCATGCCTTTACAAGAATGGGCACAGCGGTTTCCTGGGTGAAAGGAGACAGTGGCCAGAAAACACAAGAAGCTCGCAGCTTGGTTAGGCATCATAAGCAAGCCGTTGAAATTTCTGCCCTTGCTAATCATGTTAGCCTTGGGAGATATCATAGTCCGGTTCCAGTTTGAACTTCGAGCGGTGTATCACTTCTTGATTATTCTCAAGACATCGCCAATGAGATGCAGGGAGCCAGTAACCAACACCTAGTTCAGTCCCATCATCAGATCAAAATGTGTCAGCATCGGAGTGTGAAGGCAGTTAGATAAACAAAATACCAAAAAAGAAAAACGAGATAATAGTTCCTAAATTGTGTTTTAAAAGAAAAAGGAGCAAATAAACAAGACCCCTGAGAGAGAGAGGATAAAAGAGCGACAGAGGTTACAAAATAACAACAGTGGCAAACTTGAAGCAGCATTTGATGACTTGGTATACACATGTTAGTTATGAACGCATGGGCAATGAAAGGCAACAAACATTCGGCCAAATATCAATATGCAGATTTCTGCGAGGGAAAGGTTATGTTCTCATGAGAGATTTTACCTGGAAAGAAGTAGATTGGTTTTCTCGGGCATGTCTCCTTAGCCACTCGATTGCGAGTGGAAGTGATTCCAAAACTTGACTAGTATCACTAGATTTTGTAGTATTTATACCTGCACCATTTACTTGCAAGTGTTACATTATATTCAGACCAGATAATGCTTGTTTCAAGGGGAAAAAACATACAAGGCACTAAGAAAAGCAGCATAAATGGCTAAAGAAATCAGGTTCAGATTTCACAAGAACCTTTTTCCTGAAGTAACTTCTCCCACACTGTTTGGAGCGACAACTGCCATGATAAATCGATTTGCTCAGGCTCCGCAGGTGCTGAAGTATTAGAACCAAGCTTGTTGTATTGTGATTGGTTCGGCACAAATAGGGCTAGATCAAAGTGGACTCCTGACAAAATTAGACCAAAATGAATGCACCCATTTAACTTAGGACTGGAAAAGTTGCACTTGAAAGTGAAATCAACAGTAAATAAACCAGTAACTTCGCACAGAACTCGAACTCGAGTGGGCAGTAAATTCATTTGGTTCCCGTTAAACAAATTGAGATAATAAATTAAACACATTAATTAATGGTGAATGATTGCAAGGGAAATTTTCCAGGCGATGATGAAAAATTTTAAGGTACCATTTTGAGTTGATGCATCCAGGAGATGAGGAAGCAGTCTCATCGGATCTCTCACAGACATGCAATTGAACAGAAGGATCTGCAAAATCAGTTCCAAAATAATATTTTTATATAAGGGAGGAACCTACTGTAAGATGTAATGCACACAAAAGCAGGTCAATTGAAGCATGAAAAAAAGCGCAGATATGCCATGAGACATACCTTTTGAGACCTAGATGTCTGAGACTGCTCCACGGAAGATGTTAGCCTTCTATCATCCTTTGTGGCATGGGAAAACCACTTGGCACATATTTCCATACTTTCAGGACTGTGCGCTCCATCCAAATAGAAAACAAGCGAACAATCTTTGTCCTTCTCTTCTGAATTCACTTGTGAATCTGGAACAATCTGTGCTCGGCCTTGCAAAGAAGTGCTTGATAGTCCTCTAATAAAATGATCTGGCAAGGGATCCTGAATTCCATCATAGCAGGACAAATTGTCATACCATCTTTCTTTTTAGAAAAGCAACATGATTGAAAGGACTTACAGTACGGTTGAGTGGTATCCTGCCCTTATGTCCCTGCTTCTCAAGCCACGAACTAGCCAAAGCAACTGCAAGGCCAGCATTTATATATTGATGTTCGCCATGGAGTCCAAGATGTTGATCTTTTAAGTGATGGGGCTCCAGAGGATCAGCGACTTGGAGAGAGATCTTCAGAAACCAATGTTGCATTAAGTGTCATGGCTAGAATAGAGGCAACCAAAAAAGAAAGAATGGAATCGATGATAGGACATACACCCAACTCCGAAGCTCTTTGTTTGAGAGCAGTCATTGCCTCTTCTGGTTGTGGAGCAGTATAGGCTGGAACTCCTTTCTGACACAAGAGAACCAGAAAAGTAAGAAAATTGGCTATATAATTTGACTAGCTTTATAGGAAAGTAACTAAAAAAACCTTGAAAATCCCAGCCTTCTCCCCTGCGATTTCTCCAAGCGTATTCCCTGCTCACAGGCAACAAAGTAAAGATGAGACTGAAAGCATGAACCTAATGATAGAGGTACTTCAACTGTCAGTTACATGACTAACCAAGAATTTCCATATGATCATATCCAAGGGAAGATATTCCACAAACTACAGGTTCTTTAACCTGCAGACACCCAAATTTAGAGACCAGTCAAGATCTTTGATTTTTGATAGTTCAAGATAACAGTGGTAATATAAATGCTGTCAGAAAGCCCAGAAGAAACTCAAGGTAAATTTAAACACACAACCATTTTGAAAGTCAAGTTGACACTGAATCTTAGACAAGAAGCAAGCATATAAATTGACCTAGTCCATCCTTTTGCATATAATACAAGGATGCTCACAAAAATAAGCATGCAATATTTTTCAGGACTAAAACGGCACAGTTCAAGTTTACTCTGGGTTTTGACTACTCAAGATGAGTTTATACACAACCTTCGGTTATATATTACTGCAATAGAACATCACATACCACATTAGTTGCGTCAAACTTCCCTCCTAAGCCAACCTCGAGAACAGCAACGTCTACCTGTTATAGTCAGAAAAAGATGGGGGAAATGATTGGGCAGATTCCAGCGAAGCTCATAAGGTATGAATAATCAGTAAGTTCCGAGTGTCAGAAGAGCATATATGTGATAGATGCGTGAATGTGTACCTCAAAATCACATATTAACACGGCGTCATGCATGTAAAATGACTTTAGCATCTTGAATATCATCCAAAGAAGGCAGAAAGAGTAGGAAATGCTTGTATTTGCTTTACCTGCTCAGCAGAAAATATCTTGAATGCGAGCAATGCGAGGAACCTGAAATAGGCTGGCATGGGAATATCATCATCAGTCTTCTCCTGGAAGTAGCCCATTTACCTCATCATCCACCGGTTTATATAGAATAGGAGCAATATGATGAGAACAGACAGGTTACAGAACAAATGCAAAAAGTTCCTGATGGAATCAATTCTGTGGTTTCTGCTTTGTCAGTTCAAGGCACTAGGCATCCAGCACAGACCGCTTTATATGAAACGAGTAATCAAGACACTTACCTTCAACTTGTTCCAGCACCACCAAAAGTACTTCAAAAATTTCTCTTCAGAAATATTAACCCTGATGCCGTCAGAAAGGAGGAGCTAGGGTCAGTGCGATCATAAATTCATAACACCTACTTACAGGGACAATATAAGAAAGATGACACAACACATCTGCATACAAAAAAAAATCATTTGGAAGTTCATAGGATCTACTGTTGTCAACACCACAACCAGATGCAGGTATATAAGATAAAAGAACAGTAGGAAAAAGAATTACCCATCCAGCCGAAATCGCTCCCTAATATCCATCAAATGTGGTGAGGTGAACAGCCCAGTATGGAATCCACATGATCGCAGGATTGACTCGGTGAATGTGCATGTGGAACCCTGTAGATAGATACAATCAATGCCTTGTTCAATTGACGCCAAGTCAGGGCCCTAAAAGAATTCAGCATTTCTCATTTCTTATTACTACTGTACAAAGTCGCAGTTCAATGCTAGCCATTACAGATACGGAAATGGTTGTATCACATCTTGATACCAATCACGAATAGCATTAAACTGCGACTTTTGTAAAGCTTAACACTTCACATTGTTTACATTTGCATTCCAACCTAGCCGTGATTGCCTAGCTGTTGTTTTACAGTACAGATATTAAATTTGAACTTTCTGATCAAACTAAAAGTGACACAGCATCTAACTCGAGGATGCCACTAGTTAGTTTACCTTCCCCTTGGTCCCCGCGACGTGAATCACTTTCATCCGCGCGATCGCCTCCTCCAGCTCCAGAATCTACCCACCATTTCATACCAACCAGATCGAACAATCAAACAACCATCCTATTACGATTCAGAAGAACCCTGGCAGTAGGAGGAGGAGATCTTATAAATTCTCAATGCACGGAGCCACGGACCTTGACGTAGTGCGCCATGAGGTCCCACTGGTTACCGCGGTTGCCGCTGTGCACGCGCACCTTCTGCGTGATGAGCGAGGAGAGCCGCCCCAGCACCTCGTCGTACTCCGCGGGCGCCGGCGGCGTGCCACCTGAGAAGAAAGCCCGACCAAACACACGCACACACCGCCGCCGTCAGTCATCACCTCACCAAGCGTCAGCCATAGCCCGCAGGCACTGGGCGTGGGTGATGTAAGCAAGCAAGCAGGCTCGGTCCCTCACCTGGCTGCGTCTGCGCGGCGGCGGTGGTGGAGGCCATGGCGCGGCGGATGATGAGGTGGGTGGAGGGCGAGAGGAGGAGCAGGCGCCGGAGGTGGGCGGCGACAGGGGGAGGCGAGCGCATAAGCGTCGTGGAGCAGGCGCGGGGAGTGCCGGTGGGAGGGTGGAGGTGGAGAAGGGGGTTGGTGGCGCTGCCGGCGGCGCCGTGGTGGGCCCCACGGGCGCCGCAATGGCGATTCCAACTGGTGCGGACGGCAAGTGGCTCGCTGTTTATTTTTCTTACCGGATTGAGTGGCGGGCGGCGGCACAGCAAGTTTGGTTGCCCGCTTCGATGGAGAAGAAGTACGCCTTCACGTGGCAGAAGCGTACTTCAGTTCAGTTGTTGAACTGCGCATTCAGAGCTACGCAACATCTTGGCTTCTTGGGAGTGCTCAACTGCAGATGATTTTTTTTTGAAACGATGAACTGCAGTCTGCAGATGATGAAATGTGTCGGGTTCGTAAATCCGAGGTCCCTCAGGGATCGGCTTCCACGTCAGGGCTCGGCCCAAAAAAACGGCATTTCTTTCTTCTGGACCGGCCTGAAAGTCTAAAACCAACAGACCGGAGCACTTGCTTCAGGCTCAGGCCGCCTTCGGCCCATCTCTCCGACCGGAGCACTAGCTCAAGCTTGGGCCAGCTCCGAACGGCCTCTCCGATTGGAGCGCTAGCGTCAGGCCCCGGCTGCCTCCGCACAGCCTCCACTCGGAAAGCCTGACCCGAGGACCGCCTCGGACTCCGACCCCGCAACTCCGACCCCACGACCGGGGCTCGCAGGAAGCCTACTCACCGCTCTTCTCCGACTGGCGCGCCAGAACCGAGTGGGGACCATCCGATCGGGGACGCCTGCTCAGAAAGAACCAAAAGGCGTGCGGAGAAAGGCAAGACATGGCTCGCAAGTCAACACCATTGTACCAGGGACCATACCCAGCACGAAGCAATGCTCTGCAGCCACCCTGACACATAGTATTGTAGGGGCCGCTAGAAACTCCTATATGGTAAGCCCTCCGCGTGTCTCTGGAAACCGATTACGGTATGGGATTCAGGATTTGCCATACCGAATGAATATAGCACAGCTCCTCACATGCCACTAGGCATCCAGAAGTATTATGCAGGTACCAGCGTCCATCCTTCCTGAAGAAGATATCTCGACCCCCCGTGCACATCTGACATCCTACAGCGACATCGACAGTATTGAGAGGCTTCAACCATTATCCAGTTTTTATCACCGTAGGCAGCAAGACTTAGGAATATCTGTACTCTCTCCCTCTCACCTATAAAGAGTCACCCCCTTCATCTATAAAAGGGGATGCGCTCCCTCCAACCAGGGAAGATCGACTTCTTCAAGCCCAGACTCACTAGAACGACATCAGCCCCTTACAACCGCAGGACCACCAAGTTCCGACCGCGACCCTTCCGATCGGAGCCGACCGAACCTCTTGTACACCCTCTTCTTCCTCCTTCTCATTTGTACCCCCACTACAGACTTTGAGCACCTGGGCTCAGGAATAAAGTCGTCGACCGACCCCGACTGGACGTAGGGCACGTTGCCTGAACCAGTATAAATCCTATGTTATTGAGTGCTAGGCCACCTCCGATCACAACATACAGTAAAACTACAAATATTTACTAGTTGGTCACTTTCTGCACCGATAGTTGGCGCCGTCCATGGGGAAGATGTTGTACGTTAAACACCTTTTGGTCATCGGATGGTCTATTTTTCACCACTCCCGCCGTGGCGGGCTCCGACGATACGATTTGTTTTGGCTCGCTGGAGTTCCCCGTAGTCTCGCCCGCCGGGATACAGGTTCCACCCATCTTCGAGCCATTCCAGGCCTTTCGCTTCGAGAGCCTAGACTTTGTCGCCGACCGGCTCGGCGTACTCCACCTCCGCGAGGAGGCTCGCGACCCGGCACCCGTTGGAGGAACGTCCTCCATCGACTCCGGGACGCGCGACTTCGATGGCGCGGCATCTGCGCTTCATTCCGAGCAAACTCTCTGCTCAAACCCCACTATAAGTAATATGCGTGCTACTCACTCTTTATTTACTATCTCTCACCAGTCACCCGGAGGAAATGTACCGCCCACGCCACAAACGCCATACGATCGGTTCCCCTACGGCCTTACGTCCTCCACGGACGCCTACACTCGGGGACTCCGAAGGATGCTGGCACCGTCCCCCCTCACGTCCGAGTTCGTGGGAGTAGTGGGCTTTATTCCTGCCATTCCTCACAAACTTCCGGATGATGATGGTGAGAGCGACGGTTCAAGCATCGGTGACGTGGCGCCCCGCCACTGTCCCTCCCAAGAGTACGCTATGGCAGACGCTCCGCGACAACCGCTGGTGGTTGTGGAGTCTGTGCGGACTCACACCCCTCCGGACCCACGTGCGAGAGCCCTCGCGTCTGCGGAAGCACACGCTGAGGAATTACGACAACGACGGCAGAATCAGCCGTCGTCTGCACCAGCGCCATCGGTACAGCACGTTGCGCCCCACGCGCCTGGCCTAGCGGGTGGCGCCCGGGGTCACACTCGTCAGGTTCAGCATGACATCATGAGCAAAGGGAACGATGTCCCACAATTCGCCCGGGCCAGCCAGAATATAGCTGCTGTAGCAATGCTTCTCTGTGATGTTCTCGAGCCCGTCGATCCTCAGGAGCGGGCAATCTACTGAAACCTCCAGGTGGAAAGCTCCACATCGTGACTCCGACCCTCGCCCTCTCTCCCCACCGGGGGGGTGGGGACGCACCAGCCGGATCGATCTGTTCGCTCGCTGCCGCAGCCGACAGGCTCAGCTCGGGGGTGGCTGCAGCGCCACGGTCCAACTAGGCGCCTGCTCCACATCGACCACACCAGGACGCTTGTAGCGTCGCTAGCAACCGTCATTGAGCCCAACACGGTAACGACGTCCACCATACAGCAGCAGGCAACACGGACCTTGGCTGAATCATTGAGGGAAGCGGAGAAATGCGCCCTAGGCGCGATCGCTGGCTAGATGACCGGAGCCCCAGCCCTGAGGGCCCGGGGCCATGGGCCTTCAGCCGGCGCATCCGGAGAGCGCCGTTTTCACATCGTTTCCGGCCTCCCACCAATATCACCAAATACACTAGGGAGACAAACCCAGGCATTTGGCTTGAAGACTTTTGACTCGCCTATCGAGCCGGAGGATTGGATGATGACTTTTTCATCATCCAATATCTTCCCATCAGCGTAGGGGAGCATGTTCGGACATGGCTCGAATTCCTTCCACATAACAGTATCCGCGACAGGACTGACCTCAAGAGGGTCTTCGTCGGGAATTTCTAGGGGACGTATGTCCACCCGGGAAACTCCTAGGACCTCAAGAGCTGTCAGCAGGAGCCCAGCGAATCCCTGTGGGATTACATCCATAGGTTTTCCCAACGTTGTAACTCCCTCCCTGATGTCGTCAACGTAGACGTCATCAGCACCTTCCTCTCTGGGACAAACTGCGAGTCCTTGATCCACAAGCTTGGTTGCCTAAAACCCCGCACCACCCGCGATCTACTCGACATCGCCACTAACCACGCCTCTGGCGAGGAGGTAGTCGGAGCAGTCTTCAGTGGAGGCCAAGACAAAGGCAAGCCCAAGCGCGCGGATCCAGATGAAAGCCCCTCCACTCAGAGGGGCAAAAAGAACAAGAAGGATCAGCGCCGGATGGACGATACCGCGTTGATCGCCGTAGCTGATCGTGCACCTAGGCAGCCCCAATAGGGACCGTCTGACCACTTCAACAAACTCATAGATGGTCTGTGCCCCAATCATGCCTATCCCGTCAAACACCTCTACAAGGGAGTGCGAGCTCCTCAAAAGTTTCCTCCGACAAGCCGGCACGCCAAAGGAGAGGGACGGCAAGGAGCCAATAGTCAGGAGGGGTGGCGCAACTGGCAAGGACAAGGACAGTTTCCCTGAACCCAAGGAGTGCATCATGATCTTTGGTGGATCCGACGCCATCTGGTCCAAATGCCAGCACAAGGTACGCTATAGGGAGGCATGCGTCGCTGAAACGACCGTCCCCTCTTTTCTTAGCTGGTCAGAATCCCCGTTCACCTTTGATTAGAGGGACCATCCCTCCTGCGTCGTGAGACCAAGATGCTACCCGCTCATCGTTGACCCCATTGTCCGCAAGAAGCGCCTCACCAAGGTGCTAATGGACGGGGGCAGCGGTCTCAACATCCTATACGTCGACACCCTCGATGCCATGCGCATCCCCCGATCAGAGCTCCGCCCGGCGGGCTCCCCCTTCCATGGGGTAATGCTGGGAGCGCAGGCATACCCACTCGAACAGATCAATCTGCCCGTCATGTTCGGCAGTTGAGCCAACTTCCGCTCGGAGGTCCTCACCTTCGAAGTGGTAGACTTTCTAGGGTCCTACCGCGCCATTTTGGGGCGGCCATGCTATGCAAGATTCATGGCGATCCCCAACTACACCTACCTTAAGCTGAAGATGCTGGAACCAAACGGTATCATCACAGTGAGTAGCACCTTTTCACACGCCTTCGAGTGTGACCACGAGCACTATGAGCTCGCCACCGCGGTCGTCAACTCATCTGAGCTCCTGCAGCTTGGGGAGTCGTCAACCCTTGTAGTCCCAAACTGCAATAAACCAACCTCCTCGACGGCCTTTCGCTCGCTCAAGGAAACCAAGGCAGTGGGTGTCGATCCCACCAACCCAACCAAGACAGTTTGGGTCAGAACCCAGCTTTCGGCCAAATAGGACAGTGAGCTCGTCGACTTCCTGTGCGACAACCGTGATGTCTTCGCATGGCAGCCGTCTAACATGCTAGGGATACCCCGGGAGGTCACCGAGCATGCACTACACCTTACCCCGGGCTCTAAACCCGCCAAACAACGCCTGTGTCGCTTCGACGACAAAAGGCGTAGGGCCATAGGTGAGGAAATCGCCAAACTCCTGGCAGCCGGGTTCATCAGGGAGGTCTTCCATTCCGACTGGCTTGCCAATCCTATCCTGGTCAGAAAAAAGACCGGGAAGTGGAGAATATGCGTCGATTATACTGGACTCAACAAAGCGTGCCCAAAGGATCATTTCCCATTACCACGCATAGACCAGATAATTGACTCTACCTCGGGTTACGAAATCCTCTCCTTTCTGGATGCCTACTTAGGCTATCACCAGATCACGATGAAAGAGTCCGATCAGCTCGTAACCTCGTTCATCACCCCATATGGTTCGTATTGCTACATAACCATGCCTTTCGGCCTAAAGAACGCTGGTGCCACCTACCAAAGGTGCATGCAGCAATGCTTCGCCGACCAAATCGACCCGCTTGACCAGCCCGATCAGGCCGAGCGGCCAAAACCAATGATTGCCGTCTATGTTGATGACATAGTGGTCAAAACGGCTCAAGCTTGCGACCTGATCATAAACTTGGCCATGACATTCATAAACCTCCGAAGGTTCAACATCAAGCTGAATCCCGAAAAATGTGTTTTCAGGGTTCCAAAGGGAAAACTGCTGGGATACATTGTATCCAAGCACGGCATCGAAGCCAACCCCGAAAAGATCGTGGCCATCTCCAACATGGGCCCCATACGCAACGTCAAGGGTGTGCAGAGACTCACCGATTGCCTAGCTGCCTTAAGCCGCTTTATCTCCTGGCTCGGTGAACGGGGGATGCCGCTCTACAAGCTCCTCAAAAAGACGGACGCCTTCGTCTGGACTGAGGAAGCCCAGCAGGCTCTCGAAAGCCTCAAAATGTTCCTAACGACGGCCCCAGTCCTTGTCACTCCCAAGCAGGGAGAACCCCTCTTCCTCTACACCACGACAAGTAACCATGTGGTGAGCGTCGCCCTGGTCGTAGAGAGGGAGGAACCAGGACACCAGCTCAAAGTGCAGCGACCTGTATACTTCATCGGAGAAGTGCTTACCGACCCCAAGGTCCAATACCCCTAGGTGCAGAAACTCCTGTACACCGTGTTAATGGCCACTAGGAAGCTCCTACACTACTTCACCAACCACGAAGTCACAATCATCACTTCATACCCACTCAGAGACATCATCCGCAATCGTGACACCGTGGGACGAATCTCTAAGTGGGCCCTTGAACTCATGGGCCATGACATCAGGTATACCCCCACACCACGATTAAGTCTCAGGCTCTCACGGACTTTGTCGCCGAATGGACGGAGGTCCAGCTACCGGCCCAGGACGTCTCCCACGAGTACTAGACAATGTACTTCGATGAGTCCATAATGGCACCTGGCTCGGGGGCTGGAGTGGTTCTGATCTTCCTAGATGGGAGTAGGCTCCGCTACGCCATCCACCTCCACTTTTCTGCTTCAAACAACACTGTAGAAAATGAGGCCCTTATCAACGGACTACGCATCGCTATCGAGCTCGGTGCTACGCGACTCTACGTCCACGGTGACTCGAAACTAGTCATTGATCAGGTCATGAAGGAATCCTCCTGCAAAAGTCCCCTCATGACAGCATACTGCCAAGAGGTGCGTAAGCTCGAGGACAAATTCTAGGGAATCGAACTGCATCACGTCCCTCGAAGGGACAACGACGCCGCCGATTTCCTCGTAAAACTGGCTGCCAGGCGAGATCTGCCCCCGAACGTAGTCTTCATCAACGACGCCCACGAGCCGTCTGTCCGCATCCTGGAAGGTTTGACCTAGACGCACCCCAACAGCTAGCCGGCGCTTGAGGGCTCTGACCCCAGTACCTCTATAATGACGTCACCTGCGGACGTCGTTGTATTAGCACTCGATCAAACCGATTGGCGAGCACCGCTACTCACCTACCTCCTCAAGGAGGTTCTCCCACCTAAAAGAACCAAAGCTTGATGAATCGCTTGACGCGCCAAGACCTTCATCGTGCTCGGTAACGAACTCTACAAACGGAGTCTATCAGGAGTACTCATGAAGTGCGTCCTCGCCAGCCGGGGAAAATAGATCCTCCTCGAGGTCCATTCCAGGATCTGCGGGCATTATGTGGCCCCAAGGTCCCTGGTCAGAAAAACCTTTCGCCAAGGTTTTTACTGGCCCACCGCACTATGAGATGCAGAGGAGGTCGTCCATAGGTGCGAAGGATGCCAGTTCTACGCTCGGCAAACCCATTTACCAGCACAAGAGCTCCAAACCATCCCAATCACCTAGCCATTCATGGTCTATGGCCTCGACATGGTAGGACCTCTTAAGAAAGGTCTAGGCGGTTTTACTCACCTACTCATAGTAGTCGACAAGTTTACCAAATGGATAGAGGCCAAGCCCATCACCAATCTCCGCTCGAAAGAGGCGGTCAAATTCTTCCTTTGACATCATCTACCGATTCGGCATTCCTAACTATATTATCACTGACCACGAGACTAACTTTACCGGGAAGAAGTTCCAAGACTTTAGCAATGGATACGACATCAGAATCGATTGGGCTTCGATCGGACATCCATGAACTAACGGTCAGGTCGAACGCACCAACGGCATGGTCCTCCAAGGACTCAAAACGCGCATCTTCGACCGACTCAACAAACACGCCGGGCGATGGGTTGCAGAGGTCCCAGCGATCCTCTGGAGCCTAAGAATGACCTCAAACCGATCCATAAGATTCACACCTTTCTTCCTGGCCTACGGAGCGGAAGCTGTGTTGCCCTCCGACCTCAACCACAGCGCACCGAGAGTAAAAGCTTTCGATCGTGACCGAGCCTCGGTAGCTCAACAAGACACAGTCGATCTGCTCGAAGAGGCCTATGAGACAACCGTCATCCGCTCCGCTCGCTATCAATAGACCCTCCGCAGGTACCACGAAAGGAAGATCAGAGGAAGGATTCTCGAAGTTGGTGATCTCGTGCTACGAAGGACCCAATCTACAAAGGAAAAACACAAGCTCTCTCCACCCTAGGAAGGACCCTATACGGTAACTGAAGTAATCCGACCGGGCACCTACCGACTAGAGGACAACAACAGCAATGTTCTCAACAACACTTGGAACATTGAACATCTACGTCGTTTTCCCCTTAGAAACCGGTCTAAACACCTTCAATTAAAGCACATGCTCCTGTAAGAGCGCCCTCGCCCGAACGCTTTCAACCCGGGTCGCTCGAGGGCTCTATAAATATACAAATATTGAGTACTACCTCTCTATTTTGTTTACTATTGTATGGAAAATTCCTTCCTACCCTAAAGAGGGGGTAGTTTATTTCTTTGTTTTACCTTACGTAACTTTGCTTTAGAACATTCTGATTGATTGCACCCCGCCTTTCCTACGGCTACAACCGGGCGAGCCTCGTGGGCCACGCCCCGGGTTCGCAAAGTTGCGACCTACGGAACAAACGGGTAGGTATGAAATAGAAAGAAATTTAAAACAAAATTATGCTAAGGAGAAACTAAGGAATAGAAGGGAATAAGCTTCCCCGAACGGAATGACTCCATCACAGAAAACAAAATACCATTATAAACTGTTAAGCACACGAACGTTTTATACGGGGGCTTCCCCCACAAATTTAAAACTATCCGCTTCCACTAAACTACTATTATTTTTACATGCTACTAGGGTGGCCTGGCGACATCCGACGATGGTGCAACCGACAAAGGCTCGAGCTGCTCACTTCCCAACGACGTGGCATCTGGCTCGGCTAAGACCGGGGCGACATTCACCTCCAATCCGACATCACGCTCCAGGTTTGCAAAAGGATCCGTAAGTCCTCCCCCTCGCTCACTCTTCCTCTCAACTAGGAACTGCCGCAGCGTACAGGCACTCTCGGTGAGAAAGAAGAAGGAAGAGCGAGGAATCTTCGCCAGAAGAGACCATCAGACCTCCCTGAGTTGATCAAGTCACCCAGGATAGATCAACCGGCCTCCTGAGTCGATCAATTCACTCAGGACAAGCACCTGAGATACAGGAAGGAAGCAAAGGGATGCCCCATGCGGGCCATGTCGACTTCGTCTCGAATGACGAGCACGGGTCTTGGTCGGACATTTCTGACTGAAGCTCTCTAAACCTTGTCTCTCAGGCCATTAAGGTGAGCATGTGTTCATTAAATATAAAACTGTTCACACGAGAGTTAATCCACGATTGACAAGCGCAGGTTTCGGATGAGAGTTTCCAACTGGAGCTCTTCGAACCCTGTCGCTCCAGTCTTCAAGGTAAAACACCATCAAAGCCCCTCTATTTTATTACAAATCATTCATACATCCATACGCGCATTTATCTCATACGCCTGAACCCCCCGGACGGTTAGGGCATGAACCGCCCAAGGGCTCGGGAACTAAGCATCGCACGTGCGACGAAATGCACCAAAATGCTCCGTGTTGCGCCACGAAGCGGTGGCTTTCCTCATTCGACATGAGCAACCAAACAGAGCCAGGGGAGAAAACCGTAGATAAGCACCGTGCGGCCTTCGCTCGGTTTGGCAAACCGGGTTATCTCAACCTTCTCGTTCGATCCTGAACCCCTTAGGCCCACAGAATCTCCATCGAGGGGAGGCTGTCAGGCCACCCGGGTCAGTCTATGGAACAACCTAGACATCTATCGGGCTATAGGTAAAGGAGTAGTGGAATGCCACAAGAGGGCTATGCCGACCCCATCACGAACGATGGACCTGGATTCCACTCGATCACACCCGTTAGCGAGCTCACCGAGCTAGTCTTCGAGCCTGAGTGATCGGGACAGGCGATGAAACTCAGCCCCTCCGATTGTGAGGAACCGGATGGGGTAGCGTAAAAACGACTCACAACCCCCACGAAGGGCCGACAAGGCTCGGGGGTTTAAACGCCATGGGACCGTGACTCCAAATTCGCGTCGACAGGATAGGCGACATCTGGCTATGGCTAGGGACCGCGACTTCTTAACTCGCGTCGATAGGATAGGCGACATCCGCTACGGCTTGGGACCGTGACTCCTTAACTCGCGTCGACAGGATCGGCGACATCCGGCTACGGCTCTTGGGACCGCGACTCCTTAACTCGCGTAACGGCTTCAGATGGCTTCACTAACTAAAACTAACTCTTTCGATCCACGACGAGCACCGATGCCTGGGTCTACTCATGACTCCACCTTACCCGATCCCACGGCGCGCACCGACGCCAAAGATCGAACTCTGTTGCGCCTGAAACTAAGTTATTTCCGTTCACGGCGCGCACCGACACCAGGGCTTGTTTCAAAAACTAAAAACTTTCTCATCCGATCCTCGGTGCGCACCGACGCTGGGATCGTTAAGTTCTGTCTCAATCCAATCCCCGCGCTTAAAAACACCTCGGCTGCACAACGACGCCATGGTTAAACAAAATTCCGTCTTAAACTAAAAAACATGCATAAATGCCTGCTGAGACAACACCCCAACCGATTCAGCCTAAACCACCTGGGGCTCGGGGGGCTACACCCGTGGGTGCGGTCGCCCATACCCGCTGGCAAGACAAAAATCCCCCAAACGATTCTGTTCGAATCGCTCGAGGGCTCGGGGGCTCCTGTCGGGTTCATAAACCCGGGGTCCCTCGGGGACCGGCTTCCACGCCAGGGCTCGCCCTAGGAAAACAGCCTTTCTTTCTTTTGGACCGGCCCGAAAGTCTAAAACCAACAGACCGGAGCACTCGCTTTAGGCCCAGGCCGCCTTCGGCCCATCTCTCCGACCGGAGCACTAGCTCAAGCTCAGGCCAGCTCCGAACGGCCTCTCCGATTGGAGCGCTAGCGTCAGGCCCCGGCTGCCTCCGCACGGCCTCCACTCGGAAAGCCTGACCCGAGGACCGCCTCGGACTCCGACCTCGTGACTCCGACCCCACGACTGGGGCTCGCGGGAAGCCTGCTCACCTCTCTTCTCCGACTGGTGCGCCAGAACCGACTGGGGACCATCCGACCGGGGACGCCCGCTCGGAAAGAACCAGAAGGCGTGCGGAGAAAGGCAAGGCATGGCTCGCAAGTCAACACCACTGTACCAGGGACCATACCCTGCACGAAGCAGTGCTCTGCAGCCACCCTGACACAAAGTATTGTAGAGGCCGCTAGAAACTCCCATATGGTAAGCCCTCCGCGTGTCTCTGGACATCGATTGCGGTATGGGCTCCAGGATTTGCCATACCGAGTGAACATAGCACAGCTCCTCACATGCCACTAGGCATCCAGAAGTATTCTGCAGGTACCGGCGTCCATCCTTTCCGAAGAAGATATCTCGACCCCCCGTGCACATCTAACATCCTATAGCGACATCAACAGTATTGGGAGGCTTCAACCATTATCCAGTTTTCATCACCGTAGGCAGCAAGACTTAGAAATATCTGTACTCTCTCCCTCTCACCTATAAAGAGCCATCTCCTTCATCTATAAAAGGGGATGTGCTCCCTCCAATCAGGGGAGATCGACTTCTTCAAGACCAGACTCACTAGAACGACATCAGCCCCTTACAACCGTAGGACCACCAAGTTCCGACCGCGACCCTTCCGGTCGGAGCCGACCGAACCTCTTGTACACCCCCTTCTTCCTCCTTCTCGTTTGTACCCCCACTACAGACTTTGAGCACCTGGGCTCAGGAATAAAGTCGCCGACCGACCCCGACTGGACGTAGGGCACGTTGCCTGAACCAGTATAAATCCTGTGTCATTGAGTGCTAGGCCACCTCCGATCACAACGTACAGCAAAACTACAAATATTTACTAGTTGGTCACTTTCTGCACCGACAGAATGCATCAAATTATGAAGCCGCTGGCCTCGAAAAAAAAATATCAAGCCACTGGGAGTAATAAATTTTCTATCCACTTTGAGGGTTAGTTTGGAAACTCATTGTTTTGGCAATGAATTTTTCCCAGAGTGAGCAATGTGTGGGGATATCATTTGAATAAGTCATTTAGTTCTCCACTTCTGCGTAGGGGGCTTTCCTTCCCTAGGTTTGCCTCCCTCTTGCTTTCAGATTAGGCCTGATGGAATTGTTTATTTGGTCTGCCATTAGTCAGTCTGTTCGTTTGGTCATAAATGATCGTAAATTTTCAGCCAGAACAGTATTTTTCTCTCACACCAAACCAACCAGTAGTAATAATCCACGATCGTATACTATCGTTTCAGCCCCAGCCGAACAGGGTGAGTGTTTTCTCACTGTTTCTCTGCAGGCTAGCTGGTGACATATGCTCAGTGAGCACACCTACTTATGTTTCAGCAAGTTTTTCTCTAAATGCCCTTTGTTGTTGTTTTTCCTTTTTTTACTCGAGTCCTCCTTTGCACAGTGCCTTTTGATCCCTCTTACATCAGTACAAGTTCGGTAGATCTGCTGGCGACCGTTTCAAAAGGAAAAAGAAAGTTCTTCTCTAAATGTTTCCGTAGTGCACTTGAAGATTAGGAGCAAGAAACAGGACGCCTGATGAAAATACAGGTTCCCAATTCGCAGAATTTTGCATGAAGTCTTCAGAGAGGACATTGCCTTTCCTGTGGCGTCTTTCCATCCAACAAAGAAAATACAGCAGAAGACTACATCTGCCGGATGCGAAACGCATAACCAGTTTCTCAAACTGACAAAACTCGCATCATAAGAATTGAGAAGAAAGAACAAAAGGTATCCATCTCCAGTTCTCCACGGCACTGCACTCCTCCTATGCTTAATTATACACAATTCCTTTACAGACTGCACCACCAGATGTCAAGCAAAGCCTCCCAATACAACAGAAACAACCACGCACACACCAAGGGCATTTCAGATACATACACATGCATGAACACACCGCCAAAAACACGCATTCCACCACATCTACAAGCAACAGTTGTTCCCAGCATACGTATATCACATCGTCATTTCTTTAGGCTTTCAAGAGGCCGAAGAGCTTGGTGGGTGCCTCGCCCTTGGTGCGGTACTTGGCGGCCATCTCCTCCGCCAGGATGATCTCCTCCCCGCGCTTGGCCTCCGTCTGCGCCCTCCTCTCCTCCGCCGTCTTGTGCAGCATCGCCAGCTTGTTCTTCAGCTTCTCCTCGTACGCCGCCTTCTTCTTCTCAAGTTGCTCCTGCCAATTGCCATGCACGTCGTCGTCAGTTACTAACTAACGACTCTGCTTTCCACCATAACAAACTCTGCTGCACCTGCAGCAATACTAGCTAATAGGTGACTTGTCATCGTCCACCTCCCTCTTTTCAGCTCACCTCGATCTTTTTCAGCTCGGCCTCCATCTCTGCTTTCTTCGCGTTCTCCCACGACGTGATGAAGGCAAGCTTCTTGGCGGCCCTGTTGTCATGGACCATTGCATTGCAGGCAAACGAAGCAAGTGAGTTAGTTGCAGACACAAAGTACGAGCTGATGCTGTTGGTGTGGTTGAGAGGTCAGTTGCATCGATCCTCCCTGCATGCGGCGGAGACGATCGAAAGGTGTGCTTTCGTTTCATCGTGCTTTGAGTGCGTCGTAAGATATAGTGGGATGGTATCTCTCACCCATCGAAACGAAACGGAGTGATGTGCCCGTTCGAGTAGCACGCATCACTGGTGATTTGATCCATTTTTATTGCTTTTATTTAAGCAGCTGACAGTTAAACATATATAGCTCGATGCTTACTTTTAAGCAACTCCCAAATAAATATAGCTCAGAGAGACCTTTTACCTGTTCTCGGCTCTCGCCTTCTCGCTCTCCTCCCAGGCGGTGATCAGAGTCAATCTCTTCTCGGATACAATTTTCGCGAGATAAGCATCTGAAGAAAAAGGGAATGAATGGAGCGAGATGAGTGTAATGAGTTTGAACCAGCTAGAATTCTTGTTTTTTCTTTGTTCGCTAAATAAACTGAGAATTTTGATGAGCATCCTTTTTGTTTTTGTTGGTTACCTCTTTCAGTTGAACCTCCAATAGTTGCAGGTTTCTCAGCAGCGTCTGGCAAATAAAAGAGCAGTCGTATCAGAAATTTTCAGAAGAAAAGGCTTATTTGGTTCTCAGTGCTCAGTGCTCGGTTGATGGTGCTGCTTCTCCTACCTCCGATCCTCTAGGCATCACATTAATTTGAATGATCTTGGTTTGCAGTTTGTGAAGAAAACTGATCCATGTTGCCAAAGAAATTAAAATTTACGAGCATATGCAGCAACACTCTTATGTTAACTTCTTATTTGGTTTGTCTCATTTTTACTTCAAAAGCAGTACGGTGGAAATAAAGGGAACTTATTGTCCCCAAACAGCCAAACTAATCGATCTGCTTTTCTGGAATTCCCCTCTCTCAACCTAGTCGGCTAGACGAAGAATGGTCAGGTAAAAATTGCTCCCTGCATGATCTTTGTAAAGTTTGGTTTGGGGAGATTTCCAACAAAGCTCCTACCTTTTCTTTTTTGTAGAAAAAGATATTCTACTAGCAGCTAGTGCAAAGCAGCAGACATAAAAGAAATCGTATTGTCGGGATGAACGAGAAGGAACGAACAAGGATGGTACTGTAGCTAGTTACGTACCCTTGACAACAGCGACGATGGCCTTGGAGTCGTCGTCGGCAAGCTTGGCGGGCGGGGGCGGCAGCGGCACGACGGCCTTCTCCTCAGCGATGTCCTTGGTGGCCTCCACCTCCACCTTCTTGGCCTCCTCCGCCGCCATCTATCTCTGCTAGCTAGCTGGTGGTGCTGAATTCAGTCAGATTCAGATGGGTCTCCTCCTCTCAATCAGCAGCAGGTGAGCCTCCAAGCTACTCCTAAGACACGACGTACGCTAGCTTAGAGAGCTAGAGAAAGAATGGTGTGGTGGCTGGGCAGTCTGGCACGAGGAGGGGGATGGCTCAAACAGTTAGCTGCTGCTAGGTGGTCGTCTGGTCGATATATAGAGGAAGTCGAGCAAATAAAGGTCTGCTAGGGTATATCGTATATGTAGAGAGAGCATCTCAACAAAGTATACTTGGTTTTCTAAGCAACAACAACAAAGCACATCTCTTATTATAAAAAAAAGCATATCTCTTATTATATTATTACCAACTACTTTATGTAGTAGTGTTTGTTTAACTAACTAGACAGCTACCAAGGTGGCTTAATAAACAAGGGAAGTAGTGATAGGCCTTGTTCGTTTCTCTTATAATTCGTATTTTTTATTTATTTTTTTTTTAGCTGGAATAGTATTTTCGGCTTTTTTTTTACCGAAGCGAACGGAGCCATCGATGGCCTGTTCCAGGCAGGCGAGGCGATCGATCGATGTGAGTGAGATAGTGGTGGGGCCGGTTTGCATCTGCATATGCATCATCGAGATGCTTGATCCATTCATCAAGACGCAGGTCTGCTAGGAGCAGACGAGCAACAGTTACGTTGTGGTAACTTTTAGCTGCAGAAGAGTCAATGTTACAGCTCGCCCGTTATGAAATGTTGTATGAAATTAAATGTTCAACATATAAGTAATCCGACGAGTCCTTTTGATTTCACACGAATTTGCATTGGTGTATGTATAAAATCGCCAAATTAAGTCCGGTTGTCTGTCGTATGAAATGTTATTCGTTTCGCTAAAATTTAGTTTATGCTAATTTATTATGAGAAAAAAATATTATTTATTCATCAAAAAATATTGCTAAAGAAGTTCAGGGTTGGATGCACGTCATGCTGCGGCCATGGCTACTCAACTCAACCGCCGCCAACCTTGCATGGGGGCCAGATAAATAAAGGATAGGACAGCCGCCACCTCGTTGTTCCACACACAGCTCACAGTCACAGCTACTAGATTCTTTATAGACCAGACCACGCATAGAGTAGAACGAACGAGCTGGTCCTGTTGCAGACTTCGTTCAACTGATATACCTATCTTTCTTGCTTTCAGGAGCAGGACCAAATTGCACTGCACGGCCGGGGAAATAATCATCATTATATGTACTCCGTATGATAAAGGAGTACACAGCTAGCTGAGAGATTCCAAGCATGAGCTTTCGGCTGTCAACCAGTCCATGAATTCATGATATGCGTGTACCTGCCAGAGAATCTGGGGTACTCTGGATTCTGAAGAGCAAAGTCATGCACAACTACACGTACACTAACCCGTGGAGATGGAATAATTTAAGCTGGTGTGGTGAGGGCCCGGTTGGGGTTGCCTTTTCTTGTGAGAATCAGCAATCATATCATTAACTTAGGATAAAAATAAACCATGCACGGCCGGTACCACCCCCTGTGACACTGATCGATCGCCACCTTTTTCCACCACGGTACTGCGCCTTTTCTCCTCTACCTGATGAAGCCACAAAAGTTTCAGTAAGGCCTCCCTCATTATATAAGCTGTTGTTACGTTCTCTCCTTTACAAAAAAAGGGAGGATGTGCGGATTGTATTATAGCTAGATTGCTGTCTAGCCCAGCTCAACTTGTATGTCTAATTAATAGTAGATTAAGTAAACCTAGCACAAGTAGTGCACCAGCTGGATTCCTGGATATCAATAATAGCTAGCTCAACTCAATCAGCAGCATACTAATGTACCTGGAAATGAGATATCCAGCATGTTCGTTTGTTGGTTTCAGCCAGCCAACAGTGTTTTTCTCTCACAATAAACCAGCACCAACCAGCCCAAACCAGCCCAGAAACCAACCAGCGAACATGCCGATCATCATTGGAATTCGATGGACGACCGAAACAGTTAGTTATAATCTAAAGCCTAGTTGCCTAAAGCCCTAAACCCCTCATTCTTTCAGTATTATATTTTAGTAGTAATAATAAAAATGATAGATGGTTACATATATGTAATAAAACATTAGATACTACTAGGAGTAATCAAAGATGTGTTGGTGCGTGACAGTGCATGTGTATAGATTAGTAGGATGGTCTAATGAATCCCACCTAAATCATATCTATCATGGTTGTGTGTTCTTCTTTCCAAGCTGAATTAGGAACGAAGCAATGACGGAGCTGGAGGAGGTGGCTGCTAGCTAATCGGATCGGAGCGTTGTGCGTCCATGGCTAGTGACAGGGACACACTGCCGCCGACAGCAAATCCGAGGTGTCGAGTGAGGACTGCATATATATTAGGTCAGTCTCAATGGAAGTTTCGTGAGAGTTTTATGGTATTAAATAAGCTGACATGATATGGAATGTAGATGAAGAGAGAGATGATAAAAGTTTCATAGGATAAAATAAGTTTTATGAGAATAAAACTCATCGACACTGTTTCCAACCTATTGAGTCTTGGAAACTGGAACATGAAATCCACCACTGAGACTGGCCCTATGCAGTGACACCGGCCATGCTTTTTATGGTGCGGTGCTGTGGGTGCCAATTATTAATGGATATATAGCCAGATTAATTAATTAGAAACAGTAACTAGATGCTGCATGCCGAGTTTTATACAATGTGACCAAAGTTAAATACTCCCTCAGACCCAAAATCGTTATGATATTCGTAAAAGTTTGACTGGATTTGTAGAAAATATTAGCAGCAATTATATCTTCAAATAAGTTTATTACAAAAATAAATTTAACGATCTATCTGATAATACTAATTATATACTATAAATATTAATATTTTATTATATATATTTGGTCAAAATTTAAAATATCTGACTTCTCAAAAAGTAAGAACGACACTTATTTTTTGACAGATAGAGTAGTTTTTTCTAAGAAAAGGCAGCGAGAGATTTGCCACGAGTTTTGTTAGACGATGAAAGAAAAACAATCAAGTGCAAAACAAAGTACAACAAAAACAAGAAAGAAACAACTTCAGCTGGGATATGAGAACTTGCTACCAGAAAAAAGAACAACTCAGGGGATAAGAGGAAGATGGCCCGATTGAGGTGACAAATTAAGTAACTTAGAATTATGTACATCGATCCCTTCTCTCAGAGCCTAAGCCTAAGCTAGCTGCAAAGAACTTGTTGCGTGCACACAACCCATACCATACATACCATACCGATGGAGGCAACCGTGACCATGCATGCACAGTACAGTCGCTGCAGCTAGCACGTACCAACCTGGCTTTATTATTTCGTAATTTGACAACGTACCAGCCGTATTATTGCACTCGCCATCGTGTAATTAGCAGCTAGCGGGTCAAAGCAGGTAAGGATATACTCATTTCGTCTCAATATTTGGCTTGTTCGCTGGTTGGTTTTTAGGCTGGTTTAAACTAACTGATGCTAATTTATTATGAGAGAAAAATACTATTAACTAACTAATTTGGGCTGACTAACAAACGAACAGGCTCATTAACGTCGTTCTAGGATTGGCAGCGGATACCAAGACCGAAGTAAAATGACCCTGTGTACCCCTACAGGCCTTGCAAGAGACGTGCTGCTCAGATGTCCCGTCGTTGATACAGTGAGGAACGTATACAGGAACAACAGTTGATTACCAGCGGATACATCAACTTTTTCACCACGGCAAATTGCTCAGATGTCTTGTCAATGGTAGAGTGACAGCCTGTGGCTTATCGTAAACGATCGTAAATTTTCAGCCAGAACAGTATTTTTCTCTCACACAAATCAACCAGCAGTACTTCTTCATAAACCAGCCAACTGAACAGGCTGTGAAAGCCTTGTACAGTTGCTTTATTACTAGGGTGCAGGACATGTACGCTATCTCAGACGACATTTAGGGGTGTTTGGATCCTGCTACTAAAATTTAGGAGGTGTCCAGAGGATGTTGCATGGGGTGTTCGAATACTAATAAAAAAATAAATTACATAATTCGTCAGTACTCCACGAGACGAATTTTTTAAGCCTAATTAATCCATCATTAGCACATGTTTACTGTAGCAAAATATTGTCAAATCATGGACTAATTAGGATTAAAAGATTCATCTTTCAAATTAGTTACAAACTATGTAATTAGTTTCGTAATTAGTCTATATTTAATACTCCATACATGTGTCCAAACATTCGATGGGACAACGACTAAAATTTAGGAGGGGCAACCAAACACCCCCTCAATCTGGGACTAATGTTGGACGCTAAAACGACATTAATAATGGAACGGAGGGACTACTCCCTTCATCCTGAACTAAAAGGAATCATGTCGGGTTCATAAACCTAGGGTCCCTCGCGGATCGGCTTCTCAACGAAGACTCAGCCTAAGCAGACAAATGCGTAACTCATGGGCCGGCCCAAGTATCTGAACAACAGGTCAGAAGGGGTATAACGACTCTATTTTGTGGGGTCTTCTATTTAAGCCCCATAGCTGGCTTAAGCTCACTCTCTTGACCATTTACATTGATATAGCAACCTTGTTAGCTTAGCCAAAGCCCTCCCACTCATCTTCATCATTGATTTATCATCTTTGTAAGATTGGGAGAGAATCCAAGTGCATTGCTTGAGTGTTTGCATCTAGAGGCACTTGATGTTCGTGTTTTGCTACGGGATTCGCTTGTTACTCTTGGTGGTTGCCGTCACCTAGACGGCTTGGAGCAGCGAGAATCGTCGAGCGGAGGTTGGTGATTGTCTCCGGCTTCGACCGTGGTGATTGTGAGGGGTTCTTGACTTTTTCCGGTGAAGAGCCAAAAGGTACTCTAGTGGATTGCTCGTGGCTTGTGTGATCCTCATCTTGTGTTGGTTGTGCGGCACCCTATCGAGGGTTTGGCGTGTGATGCCAATTAGCGCGTGAACCTCTAAGTGAGTGAATCGCCACAACGAGGAGTAACTTGCTGGCAAGCAAGTGAACCTCGATAAAAAAATCATTGTGTTCATCATTTAATTCTGAGGTGATTGGTCTTCATTGGTATTCATTCTTGTGATTGATTGGTTCCTTCTTCGACACGACGGTATAAACAAATTGTTCACTCTCTTTACATTACCGTAATCTAGTTGCCAAGCTCTTTAGTGTAGCTAGTTGTGAGAGCTTGTTAGTTTGGTTAGTGTGGCTCTTTAGTTAGCTTTTGAGAGCACACTAACTTAGTATAGTGTCATAGCTACTGTGTGGATAGAAACTATATAAACTAGAATTGTGGTAGACAACTTACATTTTTAGTAGGCTAGCACAACACTTGCTTCGCCTCATAATTATCTAACCGGTTTGTTAAGTGTTGTTGTAGAAATTTTTTAATAGGCTATTTAACCCCCCTCTAACCATTAGAACCTTTCAACAGCCTCGGCTCCAGCATGTCTCTGTCGTAGTCCTTGGCGAACAGCAGCCGCCGCCGAGCGAGCTCGTCCGGGTCGGACCCCATGACCTCCGAGACAAGCTCGACGGCCTCCAACACCACGGCGACGCTCCAAAGCAGGCTGTGCATGTGCTGCTCCACGTAGTCGGCGCCGTGCGTGGCTGCGGCAGCGTGCGCCCACCAGTTGTCCCGCGGCTCCAGGCAGTGGCAGACGTGCCCGAGGTCCGTCCGAGAGAAAGGAAAGGAGTGATGTGGAGAAGATGAGATCGTGCATACGTGGACAGCCACGTCGACTGCTTGACACCGTCTGGGCTGTTTAAGACCTACATGGACCGAATTAAGTAGATTGAGGAGCCAACAGTGCGATTTTATAGTTTGGGGACCTAGATGAAATCAACCTAATACTTTAAGGACCGGCCATGCAATTTACTTTTTATATTATTATTATTGAAATGGCAGGTTTTTCTTATGGACGTCGAAATTTGGCAGACTATAAGTGACACATTTAATTCATTATACTAGCAATGTGTAACTGAGTTCACATGCTTCAAACAATCAGTAATTCAATGTCGAGTATAGAGAATCAGCGAAATTGGTAGACCAGGGCTAAGATGCATAAAAACATTTGGTTTGATTTTTAAGATTTACACAAGTTAGACTTTTTGTGCTGAATTATGAACATAGTGAAAAATATTATGCTGATTTTGGCTCAAAACCCTAATTATTGAACTAAGCTCACAAGTCCTGGATATTCCTTGAAAAATCTGGAAGGCAAAAAAAAGTGTATCTGTGTGTGATGATATCCTTACTTGATAGGTTTGAATAAGATCATCCGAGTAGATGGATTTTGCAAATACAACCTCATCTTGGTATTTAGTTTGGGCAAATCTATATACTACGTTAACATCACAACAACAACATAAGGGAAAAGACCCAAATGTCCTTTAGAAATGTTTCAAAAAAAGTTGTTTGGGAAACAGGCTTTTTGTAAATAATTAGGCTTTATAAACCAAAAACTTATTCGTACCATTTTCAAATCTCCTTTTGGGTTTTGTTCTGGGGTTACATAATGAAAATTCTCAAACTAGGCTTTTAATCAAAAAGTTTGTTACAACCTATTTTGAGCAACTTTGATTTGATTTAAATAGAGGTTGTAACCTTTTACCTGGCAAAATTTGCAAATAAAGGATTTAGAACCTATTCAAAACGATTTACTAAAATGCTTTCAAAATAATTTTAAAAAGGCTTTCTTCACCTCTAAAACTTCTTATCCCAAGCTTGGGCTAATTGGGATTGTGTTGGTGATTCATTTGGTAGTTTGCTAAGACTGACTCATGGTGCCGCGACGAAACCTGGGGCCCATATGTCATGTATCCACATGGCTATGCTCTTGGGCGTACGATCTTGACCGATCCAAATCGCGCCAACATAGTACCACCGCCTTGAGCTTTCCCTTTTAAAACCTTATTACAAAAATCCAAGTCCCTTGAAAATGTTTTACCTTGGAAACGGAGTTTGTTTAAAACCCCCCAAAAAAAATCCCCTACGTTCCTTTTTTTATTTAACAATAAGTTTCATACCAAAACTCTTACCTCACTTTCAACATGTGATTGTGTTGCTTGAAAACTCCTTTATTACCATATCTTGAAAGAATGATTTTGGTTTCTAAACATACAATTTGAGTATATTTTCTCTCTCTCTCTCTCTCTACAAAACAGTTTTTGTAGCTTTATACTTTTAAAAAACCACTCTCAAATTGTCCTCCTCCTTGGGTTTTGAAAGGAAAACTTGAGAAAAGCTCTCTTATTTACCCATGTATTCTAAACAGTGATATATGAAAAACCTGTTTCATCTGTTCTTCAAAAAGTTTTACAAAACCAAGAAAGATTTATGTTCTTCAAAAAGAGTTGACATTCCGATAAGAAGTCGCATCTAACATTTTTGTCGGATCCTATATATGCTGTTTCTTTCTTGCAATAAATGTCCAGTTACGTATACGATCAAATCAAACGGGTGACTGCCAAAGAAGAAGAAAAAAATCCAACAAAGGCAAAACACTCGAGAACCCCCCTCCTCTGCTACGTGCCACGATCATGACCGAGCAGCGTCGCCACGTATACGATCATGACGCACGACACGAATCCAGACGCGGTGCTGAACGGCGATACTCCATACCCAGCAGGCAGCAGCCGGAGGGGGTGGCGACGACGGCTCCGAGTCCGAGAGCGCGGCCGGGAGGGGCGTCGGTGTCGGAGACGGCGGCTGGCGGCGTCGAGGTCGGCTTTTGAGTTTGAGGCGGAAGGGATCAAGGTGAGTGGAAACGGTAATCGGGTTCCGGAATCCGGATCGGACGGCTTCTCATAATAACGTGCTCGGAAAGAGCTCGCAATCGATTATCGACCAGACGAGACCAGCCATAAGGGCAGATAGACAGCGCCCCCGCCTCAGGCCTTCCTAAAAACAAGGGCTGTCGTCTCACCCGCGAACTCGTGAACTCGCCGCCGCCGCCGCCCCGGAGCCCCTTCCGACTTCCGTTAGCGCGCGCTCGGCTGAAGGAAGGCTTGAAGGAAGATGTCGTCGAAGGCGAGATCCGACCCCGTAGATCTGGAGAAAGGTGTCACCGGGCTGAGGGAGGAGGAGGAGAAGCTGTCTGCGGTGGACCCTCGCAAGTCCATGTGTATAAAGCTGTTGCTGGTGAGTTTCTGTCCCCCCGCTTTTCCTTCCTTCCTCTTGATCTGATCTATCTGTTTTCTCGGCACTTGGTCTAGATTTGGGATCCTGTTGTTTTGTTGGATTTCTACCAGATTCGCCGAGTCCAGCATGCTAGCAGCAACATCCTCAGTTCAATTTCAGTTTCATTCTCGCGGTTATGCTCTGTGATCGTTGCGTTATAGTATAATCATGAATCAATTTCTACTAGTAATTATATTCTTAAGTTGATGATTGTGGTGGTTGTACACTCAACTTTCTGTTTATATGCCCATACCAATAATGATAATAATAGTAATAAGTGTCGAGAGGACGCCATCAGAACAGAAGCATCCACTGTTTATCTGCTCATCTTTGTGCTTGATACATACAGATTCTGCTGTGCTGTGCTGTTTTTTCGACATCAACCACCCCACAGCTAGTATATATTGTGTGCTGCGTCTGTAACACGAGGATCCCAATGGTTTATACTTATCTAAATGCCTCTATTGTTTCTGCAGGATGCAACGGCCTTGCTCTATGTGCTGTTTTTTGTCGGCTTCATGGCCTGGGCGATTATGGTTTCAAACACCTGGTGGGATCCGTTGCTGGCTCTTTGTATCATGTTGCCGATCTTGCTTTTGACGCTCTGGATGACGACCAAGATGAAGGAGGTGTGCATTCAGGGACATGACACGGAGGAGGCTACACTGGGAAGCGACGACAGCGATCTTAGTACCAAACTACTAGGAGCATCTTCTAATAAGAAATAAGCTTAGTGAGCACCGTCTTAGTTAATTTCATTTTGAATGGTTATTATTATATATGTCGCGTGTGTAACTTAACACCTCACATCGTGCCTTCCATGCCTTTTTTTTTGGTTCCATGTGTTTGAATTCCACTGCTAGTCTATTGCGTTGCGTGATTGCGTCAGAACCAGTTTGACCAGGTTTGGTCTTGTTAACCGAACAAGAATGTCGTGCATCCATCTCTGACTACCTATCTCCACTCTACTTGCTGTAAATCCCAAATGTAAGTGTGCCTCGAAGAGATCCTTAAAATAATTTTCTAATCTGTTTTTATCCGGGGATTTCATGAGCTGTTAGATTCAGACCGTATTTGCATCTCATAATCTAAAGTTTATGACTAAATTTTAGACCACTTTAGCTCACATTTATGCTCTAATGAACTAATATTTTGTGAGGTCGGCTAAAATTTAGACACAACTTTGGACAACACGTTTAGAGCCTCAAGAGATAAAGTAACCTAAAGGTTATTAGTAGCTAAATAGGCCCTAAGAAGGTAGTTTGATTTAAAGTAACCTTCTCCAAAATCCGATGGAAAGATATAAGGATGGATAACGTCTTTGGTATCTTCTCAAAAATCTCTATACAGGGAAATGAAATATTTGACTTAATATGTCTCCAATATCCTCCGTCGCCGAAGAAAATAGGAGATAGGTCCATCAACTGGTCAACCATAAGCTAGAAAACGGGATGGGAAAAATCCTAACTGACACCGTATACTGCTTTACCCGATCGTATACCTTTCTCTCGGGAAAAATAACGAAAACAGGATCGAAATCTGTTGAGCTCTTTTCCCGATCGTATTCTCTGATCCTGTATCATATCTTACGAGAATTTTCCTGCCAGGAATACCGTATGAGCTAGCTCCTCCAACCGGCCAGGCAGCACCGCAACAGGCCAGCAGCCCAGCCCACCTACCGAAGCCAGGCCCAGTCTGACGAAGTGATGAGTGAGTCCAGCCACGCTCTGGGATTCTCTGTGACGCCGCATGCTGCCACTCTATGTGGCTCTACGTATCTCTCACTAACGATCACAATTCTCACACCGTCGGCCGCACTTGTTGGAGTCTTGTCGCTGTTGTAGAAGGACCCAAGAAGCAGACTGTGATAAAGTTGGCGCCCCCCTGAAAACGACTCGACCTACTACTTCGACGTGTAGGTTGGCTGGTAGCCTAAAGATGGAGAGCGTGTCTTAATTACACCGCTGCCGAGATGTGATCAGTTATACCATTTAGCATTAGCAGTTAGGGATTTTTTTTTTTTTTTTTTTTTTGCCAAGCAGGCCGTAGAGGGTGAGAAAAGTGTCAAAGTTACCACAATATCGACAAGTTCTGGCTGTTCCACGTCCGCTGGCAAGACGTTAGTGTTTAGGACCTACCAAGAATGTCGATAAACTAGAGCTTAGTAGCTGCAACACATACAAAAGACTATATAGAATTTGTGACTGTGGGTACAATACAACAAGGCAAAGCGTTATGATGGCTTGGCCTACTCAAATTCTTCAAATGATGCCTCATCAGGTTTCGTCGTCTCGGCCTGAAGCCCAAGCTTTCTTGTATGGGCCTTCGGCTTTAGTGCTCTGAACTTGTTTTTAGTTCCTAAACGGGCACTACACTTTGGGGATGCTACGTTGGTTGTTTACTTGTTTACCATTAGCGACCGTTATCGACATGTATCCAAACATATTGTATCGTTTAATTTCTCGTTTCTGTTTTCTCAATCGACATTCCCGACTCTGTCTCCGTTTTCGTATAAAAAAATAAAATGAAACAAAAACGGTTAGAGTTTTTCAGACCATTAGATCGGATCGGGTGGAAGGCCAACGATCCCCAGGAAAACATGCGTCCATCGAGCATCGATGGAGAGTCCTGCTATGCTTCATTCAAAATTAAGTCTACGCGGGATCGCACGGCGACGACGAGCCGTTCGATGGCCCTCACCCTGGGCACGCTCGCGCACGCCTAGCTTCTCGCCCATGGACGACCGGTTCCACCTGGAGGATGCCGCGGAGGAACTGCGGAAGCATGGGTGGTTGGCAGCGACGTGTCATGCTCATCCACGCACCGCGGTCGAGGTCACGCCGACGTCGCCGGCGACGAGGGACAGCAGCGCCAGCGCAGCCGCGCTTAAGCCCGGACACGTTCTCCCGTCCTGTTCGCTTCTCTTATAATCAGGATCATCGGGCTCCGCTGGCACCGCTGCCAAGTTTATGTATATACCAAAAGTAGACATTTTGAGACTTTTGGGAATGGGACGCCATATTTGATGACCGGTGATAAATTTTTCTCTACATTTTTTTTAAATGACTTATAGTTGTTTTCACGTGGTCTTGCGTAAGAGAAGCTTTGAAGTGGACTGATCTCCCTACTTCTGTCAGAGACGTTATGCAGACCTGGGCCCTGTTTAGTTCTCTCTCAAAATGCCAAATTTTTTAAGATTTTCCATCACATCGAATCTTTGGACACATGCATGAAGCATTAAATATAAATAAAAAATAAAACTAATTACCCAGGGGTGGTCCGGCCCACAAGATTAAGGCGTGCACGGCGCTGCTCGGCGTGCACCGCAAGACATTGTATAGTACCAAATAAGTTACTTTACTTGTAACCCTATCTCCTCCAGAGTATATAAAGAGAGGTAGGGGTCCCCTAGCGGATAGGATCTATCAGATCGGATCTACATACAGATCAATACAATACACCAAAGACACAGGACGTAGGGTATTACGTCGATCAGACGGCCCGGACCTGTCTAAATCGTTGTTTCTGCGCCTTGTGTCACCATCTGGTTCCTGATTACGCGCACCCCCACCGATAAATCTATCATCACGGGATATCCCTCGGTGGACTGCCGAGCATATTCTGTCGACTATTGTAATGTTACAGATTAAATAAAGACATACATTGTATTGGATCATATGAAATGAACCTTCACGGGTTAGCAGCTAGCTGTGCCCGCAAAAAAGGTCCAAGGAATGTATACCAGAGTTACTAACCAAGCTCATGACAATCTCACAAGGAATCACCCGCCCAAATTTAGTTAGATCCTCCAACCGAACCACCCTGTATCACCAAATGGAAGAACCAACAGAGCGCAAGTTAACGAAAATTTCAGTCGAAAAAGAAATAGATTCAGTTCACATTAGAAGGACGAAGTACCTGCTGGAAGCGAGGAGCCCATATGGGATGGGACTGCTGGAGCCTTGAAGAGTTGCACCATTTAATCTGTAATATTATACACATATAATACCAAAAGGTTTGTGCTGTTGGCTTGTTCTGCCCTATGTTCATGACATCGGACATGCAAAGGAGACAAAAAAATTCCCAACGATCTGTGTTTACCTGCTGCACATAGGAGTCATCTTTTTTTTTCTTAATCTAGCAGTCAACCAAGGTAACTGCAGTACAGCGCACTAAACTTAATTTTGAATGAAGCATAACTATAGATGTCTTGTTTTGGATTGAGATAATAAAAAAAAAACAATTGGCTTTCAGTTTTATGACCAAGGCAGAATTAACTGCATGCATGGAAAAAATCACAAACTTGATTTGGAGAGCTTGCAACATACGGAGTGCGGAGTAACACACAATCTCTGATTGCCTACTAATCTAAATATGTAAAACAGATTATCAAGGATCTTCTAGACCATGAACTTAATTATAATTTCCCTTCAAGTTCTACTTTATCAACACTGCTAACATTGCCTTTTTGAGTGCCCAGATGATGACTATATATGGCAATAAGTCACATATGTTCCCTTCTTTTAGAGCATCTCCCAGAGTTCCCTGAATCTCTTCCTAATCCTTGGTTTTTTTTAGTAAGATGAGAAAAAATCTTTCTCCAACAACTCCTAATCTATCCTCCTAAGAGCAATTCCAACATAAGAGCTATCCATGTTGACATGTTGTGTAATCTATATTTGAGTATTTTGGAAAAAAAAAAAGAATCCAACAGCTATTGTATCTGGCTTTCTAAAATAACAAGCCATCTATCCCGGTGTTCTCGCATGCTAAATATAGTTTGCATGTGCCGCTAGCCATCTGCCTCACCGTACTAGAAAGACTGTTGGAGTTTTCTGTTTTTTTTTTGCTGGAGTTTCTATTTTATATATTAGCTAAATCATCTACCCTACTAATGCACCAAGTTTTCTTCGATTGGTCCACCCAGAAAAGCGTCCCCTGCTGAGATGGCCATCCTAAATGCACCCTAAAAATTGTACACACAAAATTAACCATATCCGAATCAACCGCCTAGATCTACCCTACTAATGCACCAAGTTTTCTTCGATTGGTCCACCCAGAAAAGCGTCCCCTGCTGAGATGGTCATCCTAAATGCACCCTAAAAATTGTACACACAAAACTAACCACATCCGAATCAACCGCCTAGATCTGTCATCAATATTCTCTCTCATTACTCACGCACAATCCAACGATCAGCATATTTTGGATAAGGCTCTGCAACTCTGCCTGAATTTCTTCAGAATGCTACTGCTGCAGTTGCTATGCTATATCGATCAGTCATCAATCAATGTGGTTCTGGGCATGTGAACAAGCTGCACCTCTGTCTGAGTTCATGAAGCCACCGAAATCTCTTGCTCGTTTCACGTAAATATGAGCATTCACACATGGAAGTATTAGCATGTTAGTTTTGTCCAGCGCTTAATGATAGCATATCAATGTACAAATGTAAGCTACTACCTGATGGTGCTTGAAGGATTGTTCATAATGTACAGATCATAAATTTTGTTTCCATCATGATCCAGCATTAGCTGATGTACCTGTTCCGGTGGTCCTTTCATCAAAACCAAGTCATTTGGTGGGTTGCAGCCTGGCCGGAGCTAAAACGCACCAGGTTAACAACGACGAGTCACACAGGTTTTGAACTGAATAAAACAGTCAAGGACCGAGCTCCAAATGTTGCTAATTACGGAGCTATGAACTTACATTGGCAAACGGAGCTGGAGCTGGAACAATCCGTCCAATCTCTGACGGACCTGGAGGTGGTGTTCATGGCGGAGCTGTGCGGTGGCAAGGCGGCTCCTGCGCGTGCCCGCGGCCGCCAACTTACGCATGCGTCATGCGTGTGCTGGGCGGCGTCAGCCCAGGCGCCGTGTGAGATAAAGCATGACGGATCTTGAGGACCATGGAAAGAACCGTCAATTTGATAAGATGACAGGATGCTAATGCTGTCACAAATTCTCTTTTTTTTTTTATTCATTTACTTCTGAGTCGCAAATTGTTTTCCCCTAAAATTTGTATAGCATAGTAGATAGGGAAACAACCAGTGAACACTAACCATATATACTAGCTTCACTTCACTAGAATAGGGAAACCTGTGTTGCGGATTGAAAATGAAATGCCCTTTATCTCCAATAGACCAATAGACCTTTGTTTTGTCTTCCCTCCATTTCACAAAGTGCAAGTTGATACAGCTATGCATTAGTCTGCTAAAAAAGATTGCCTTAGACCTCCTTATGAAATAAACTGTAACCGAGATTATCCTGCTCGTGGTAGCAGTCTAGGCTCAGATGTCCATGCAACCGAAATAAGACTGTCTCCAACTCTCCATACCAGTGATTTGTTTACGTCAAACTGCAATACTTGTTTCTTAAACAAATTCACCAGATACCCATCTCAACTATCTTCTAAGGCCGGCTGTCTGATTATGAATCTTGGCCAATAAGCCCACTCTTGCAACCAGGTTTTGATGCCAGCCCAAGGGTTAGAATTCCAAAGCTATCTGAGACTGACATCAACATGCATCTTGAGTTCTTGACACCCTTTGTACATGTTATTGATGTGTCATATTGATTCCGATCAGAATGTGACCTTAGGCCAACATATTACTTTGTAGTACATAGCCAACATATGATTTATTTTTGTTCTTTGTGATCATGTGCCATATTAGTGTAGGGGAACATCTACGCACTAAGAGCATCTTCAAGAGTACCTAATATTTTCTTCCAAAAAATATGCAGTTTTACAACTTGTAAAAAAAGTATTAGAAATAATAAAGAAATCCATCTCCAAGAGTTTCTAATAATCCACTCCTAAAATATAGAAGACAATTTTATATCAGGAATTCTATACTATTTCTAAATTATCCTAACCACTTTTATATATTATTTCTCTCTTGTACATTTGTATTAGGAACCCTTTTCTAGTCTTTATTCTTTCCACACCCTTCCACCTTTAGATTGGCCGATAAACACGCGCGGGGATAAAAGATATGCGCGGCTCGGAAGCGCATAACTTTACGCGGAACATGGTGACTTTTCCCAAGTTCTAAAAGATTAGAGCAACTCCAAGAGAGTATAAAAATAGATGACTAAACCCACTAATATAATGCCCGTGCTAACGCCACGACTTTAAGTCGTGGAATGCACATGGAAATAACTGATTGTATTTGAGCGTGTATACAATCCCCCAACGCGTTAGCATCTGGATACGGTGGTGCTATTGCCGATTTGCCGTAACACAAGGCCCATAAAAAAATAAATTGTAATGCCTATAACTCGATAAGTAGACACATTCTAAATAGCGTATTCTTACCAGCCGAAGATCCTAGTTGATCCGGTGGTATTGAAAGTGCACTTGATTCAGCCTTTCGCCGGGCACAATACTCACGTTGCTTCCTATTTCTCTCCTCCCTTTCCTCATTGGTTTATTGAGCCCTTATCGTAGCGCGGTACTCACGTTGTTTCCTGTTCCTTTCCTCCCTCTTGCGTTCTTCAGTGCAAGCTGTTTGACATGGTGGTGAGTGGACTGGTCGTACGTCGTGTCTTCATCGTCGGAGGACTCGATGTTGGCGTAGTTAGTTTTGGTCCACTATAGCCTGAGCCTGCACCGTGTCGAACGCTGGTACCAAGCTTGGTACTGCCTAAACTCACGGTTCGTGTGCGGCTCATTGTTGTCGTCCAGGTTGTCGTGCATCTCCTCCCATTCCTCAATGTAGGACTGGTGGTGCCTCTCCTAGTCAAAAATCTTCTGTTCCTCTGACGATCCAACCTGCACATATGTCATCATTACATTAATCCACGTACGTGGCACCATATTATAAGAAATGGACCATCATCATGAGATATTTGAAATATCATAACACTTACTTGTGTAAGTCAATGCCAGTCGAGAACAGAGGCATAGGCCAAAGCTGTCTCACTTCAAATTGACATGCAACCCTATCTGGCAGGTGGTACTCGATAGCATAGAAGCAGATTAGAGGGCACCTCATCCTATAGAAGTAGTCATCGGCCTCACAGACGTTGCTCAGCTGAAAAGGAAGTGTGTCCTCTCCACCATACGGCTCCCACTACACCTACAATATGTCCAAATAAGATGTTAGATGGTATACTAATCCTTTTCAAAGCAGCATGGAAAATAAAATTTACTTACACTAGACGTCATCAGTGAATCTAGCTCGCTCATGTACTCAATGTACACCTGGTCTATCCGCGTGTGTGGAACCCTGACCTAGTCCCAAAGGTACGCCCACGTCGGCTGGCGACTTGGAGGCTGACCTTGGAACCACTCATGATGAGCCAGAACCTCTGGATGACCAACTGGAAAATGAGCCCACATCCATAGCTATAACAGGTACACACATCCATCAAGTGATGGGTTCGCCGTAGACCGATGACACCCCTCACATAGCTGTCGGTATAGAAAACACAAGATTGTAGAGCCCCAGCTGTACTGACCCACCTGGTCCCAGTCACTGAGGCAATGGATCCACATCCAGGACGCATTGTCACCCATCGCATCGGGAAAGAGAACGCAAGCAAAAAGGTGTAGGATCCACGCCCAGCAGTAGTACCCAACTGTCTCCTCATCTGCCTCCTCGGGGCACTGTGCGAACTCTGTACGTAGCCATGAGATGGGAACTCCAGAAGTGTGAGCCCCTTGCTCACCAAGCTCACGCCCAAGGAAGGCCTTCACTCGTGCTTTCCAGCCCTCTGACCTACACTGCTCGATGACTGGGTTCCCATGAATCCTTAGGCCTAACATCTTCTGACAGTCCTGAAGTGAGACTATCATCTCCCCAAAAGGTAAGTGGAAGCTGTGAGTCTCCGGCCGCCACCTATATTTAAGACCAAGCAAGATTACTTATCAAAAAGTCAATCGCATGAACAAATGGCCATGAATGGAGCAAATGATTCACTTTAATACCTGTCTACCAACGCAGTTATCGTCGCTGAGTTGAACTTGGGCAATCCATGATGAACCTGAAAGGAGATGACATCCAGGCTAGCTCTTTGCAGAAAAGGAGTATACCTATCGTCGTACCGAATGTCCAAGAACCCACTGTGGGTCCTAAAATGAAGGTGCAGAAGGTCCTGCATCAAATAAAAGATAGTCACATGTTACTTCACGAACACATGTACGAATAAAACTTATAGATTATTACCTACCCCAACGCAACGAGACGTCCTCGATGGGTCTCCTCGTACGTCGGGTCCAGCAGGTGGAATTGCTCCATCCTACAAAAAAGTGAATGAATTAGAATTGCAATGTACAATGAAACATGAACTTATAAATGTATAAGTAATTGACACAAATACAAGTATAAATTGAGACATGCATAATTAAATATATGAATAAGACAAATATAAAATAATACTATAAACCAATAGTCCTACCTCACTAATCTGTCAACGGCAACTTCGTGAGTTGTGGCCAAGTCTACCGCACTTGCTGCACTCGTACTGCTCGGGATCAGTAACAAATGGAGTTCCTCTCCCATGCCTAGTTCTTCTGGGTATCTGATCCATAACTATCCTATGCCTCATCATCTGCCTTGATCCACGCTTGTTCCAACGGTAAGCTGAATCCGCAATGTACTTCGGCCCATCATATGGAGGCCACTCTCTAGGGTCCTAGAAAGGCATGAAGCGGGGGCTCCATGTGTTCACAAGTGTGTTGACACTGAACTTGTGAGGTATCCTCCTCTTGATATTATAGTTGCGATGCCTAGCTGCTGCCACCAAATGAGAACATACAAAGTGGTATTGCCTTGGTTTACCACAAGTGCACTTGAAATCTTGGAGGACAACCACATGTATCCTCGACTCTCGGACCTCACTGTCGGACGTTGTACCGCTGCTATGCTCAACCTGATAAGTCCCTGTGGCATGGTCAAAACATGCAACCTCATGTATGCTAGCCCTTTCTCTTGCCTTCTCTAGATGTGCCTTTGGTTTCAGAGCCCATATCTCTCCATCACTCCTCAACTGCAATGCATGGGAATGTCTATCGTTGAATCAGGCAACAAGCTTATAGAAGGTGAATTGAACAATTGCATTCATGGGCATACCACGTATCCCCAATAGCAACTTATTGAATGACTCTGCCATGTTGCTGCACTGAAACTCATACCTCTAGCCACTGGCGTCATGAGCTCTCGTCCATTTCTCCAAATCCCTCATCAAACCTGTGAGCCAATGTCTACCTTCTGCATTTGATGTGGTTCTGACCTGCTCCAACTTTTCCCTAAAGTACTTATCCTCAAGCTGTCGAGCAACCTCCTAGAACAGATCAAAGTTTTTCTTGACACCGTCCTTCCAGAGTAGATTCTCGGCAAGGTGTCGAGTACACCAACGATGGTGCAAAGGTGCATACCCCTCTAACTGCTCTCGCACGGCATTAAGTATGCCCTGATGCCTATTAGATATGACGCCAACCTCCCTGCCAGGCCCAACCACGTGTATCTAGACTAGCCTCAAGAACCATCCCCAACTATCATTGTTCTCCTTCTCAACCAAAGCAAATGCCAAAGGAACCAACTTATTGTTCGTGTCATAGGATATGGCTATAAGAAGTGTGCCCTGGTATTTGCCAATCAAGAACGTATCATCAATGGAGAAGATGGGACGACAGTGCCTAAAGGCCTCGACACACTGAGGGAAGCATCAGAAGGCATGGAAAAATATCTACCTCCCATCCTTCCATGCATTAGGTTTTGGGATGTACTCATAATGCATGTCTGCATTCACCGCTTTGATTGCATTGAAAAGAACTGGCAGCGGCTCATACCCATCCTCCCAGTCCCCATATACCCATCCTCCATGCTTTACCATAAGTTATCACATATCCTCTATACAACGCCTCAACGGTCCTGATAATTATTCTCACCTTCATGTTGGGTTCTCCCTGCAAAATTCCCATCAACCGCTTGGCAATGAGGGTAGATGTCAACTGCCGATGACTCAGTGTCAGCTCATGGTCAACACAATTGTGTGGCCCAACAACTTTTGTGATCTTATATTTTCCAGTCACCTATTGCTTCCTTGCACAAACCCTCTATGGGCAGCATTCCTTGTCATACACAACTGTGTAATGGCGCTCCACATATGAATGCAATACTCTGTCAGGCCTCTTTCCTATCACTGCAAAAGCCTGCAACCACCTCTTCAAAGCAGGGAGGTCATTGAACACCCTCCCCTCCTCAATTACCATGTTAGGACCAGCCTCAGGAGCTTCTAGGAGCTCATCATCATGTCCTTCTGCAAACGCCTGATCAGAATGAGCAAGATCATTGAACTCATGAACTCTAGGATCACGACGGTCGGGAAAGATACGCCTCATCATCTCAACATCACTCTCTGTTAGCTCTCCAACCGGATGATCATCATTAGAATCAAGAGCCCTAGCCATCTCATATGGCTCCGAATCATTCATAATTTCAACACTATTGGAGGCACGGAATCCATCTCCAAAGTGCACTTGCGCAGCAACATGGGGCACATCCATATTCTCAGGAATGTCTCCTACAACGTCATTACAGAAATGAGGAAAGAATGAAAGAAATAGATGTAAGGAACGGGGTAAGCTCCCAAAAACCATGCTGTTAAGACACTTACTCGGATGATTCTATGTCAAAGGGATCTCATAAGGAGGATCTGCCATGAAAACATGAGTATGACAACCATCTCCAAATACCGCATTGGTGGCAGATTGAGCATCAGGAACCGTAGGTGCAATCTGCACATGCAGGTAAGGTTCTAGAATGGGAGGGTCGATGTGTGCCGGATGATCCATTGCTGGGGTAAACCCATGAGGGATTGGATCAACTAACACCCGACGCACAACCACGTCCAAACATTGTAGTTGGCTCTTCATAGCCGATCTCACATAGTTCTCCCACTGATCCGCACAACCAATTGAGATCATTCGTCTGAAGATGTTCAGAGGACAACCTAGGTGCAGTACACCATCAACTGCAATGTCATCATCTCCAAAGCAATGTAGCTCCTCCCGAGCCCTTGCAACCATCTCACTAAATGAAGGCCTATCATTGAATAGCACAGGCACACTTTGCATGCCAAGAAACTCAACATATCCATAGCGATCGCTTTCAACCATGCCTCCATGATATATGGTCACTAGGTTGTCCATCTATTTCAAAAACGTAATGAAACACATGTCCTTTAGTCCAAATTAGACGATAGATATTACCTAACAAGTACTTTCTAACTACAAACTAAGTAATCAAGATAATAACTACGTATATATTTATAGTGTACTCACTAAATAGCTAGATCATATGTAGTTAATTACAAATATAACTACATATCTAAGTAGCTATCTAACTATATCTATTTACCAATGTATCTATGTTTCTATCTATCTACATATATATCTCACTAAATTAACTAACTGAGTCATCACATTAACTATTAAATAACAAACATCAACTAAATAGGTACATTGCATATTCATAATTTTTACCTTTTTGGGTCGGCGGATGACGGGCGTAGGTCAAGGCGAAGATCTGGGCCCGCGGTGGCACGGCCGACGACAGAGGTGGCGCGTGGTGGCCGCGGGGTGCCCGGCGCTCCGCGCGGCGAGTCCGGCTCGACGGGCGTGGGAGACACGCTGGCGGTGGACGGCGGCAAGGTGGGGTGAGGTCGGCGGTGGAGGGGGCGAGGCGGGGCGAGGCCGAGGCCACCGGTGAAGACCAAGGTGAGGCTAAGGTGAGGATGGCAGTGGAGGACGTGGCGGCATGGCGCTGTAGCCAACCACGGGCAACGGCGCAAGGGCACGATGGCGCGGTGCGGGCTTGGGCGAGGGAGCAGCGGCGGCATGGCATGGCGAGGGCGTGGGTTTGGCCGCCGGAGCAGCAGAGACAATGCGGCATGGTGAGGGCACGGGCTCGGCCACCGGAGTAGCAGAGGCGGCGCGGCGCGGCGCGGCGCGGCGCGGGCGCTGGCGCGTCACGGGCGCGAGCGGGGCGCGGGCATGGTGGCGGGCGCGGGCACGGTGGAGGAGCGGCGACGGCATGGGTAGGTGAAAGCTCTAGTTTGGTTTTGGTGAATTGATGAACCCTAAGTGCTAACCTAGTTTATCAAGTGATCATGACATAGGTAGCACACTTCAAGTAGAAGAAGCTAATGAAGATCATAGCATGACAATGGTGATGGCATGGCAATGATCAAGGGCTTAAACTTGAAATGAAGAAAGAGAAAAACAAAAAGCTCAAGGCAAAGGTATAAACCATAGGAGCTATTTTGTTTTGGTGATCAAGACACTTAGAGAGTGTGATCACATTTAGGTTTGATAGTCGTACTATTAAGAGGGGTGAAACTCGTATCGGAATGCGGTTATCAAAGTGCCACTAGATGCTCTAACTCATTACATATGCATTTAGGATCTAGTGGAGTGCTAACACCCTTGATAATATTTGTGAAAATATGCTAACACATGTGCACAAGGTGTGTGCAGGGTTGAGATGGGTTTGGGTCCCTCTCTCCCTTCCGCTGAGCTTGCGAGGCGGGATTCGGCGCTTTTGGAAAAATAAAATGTCTATTTTCTATTGCGCCGGATGCAAAATTCTTGGTGGTTGGCACATTTGAGCAAGGGTGAAGAAGTTAGAGTTGAAATGGAGTTGGTCGAAATGATGCTGGCGTCGGTCTACTGATCGGACGCTGGGTCACTCAGCGACCGGACGCTGAAAGGCTGCATCCGATCGAGTTGTCAGATGGCACAGTGGGTAGGGTTGAGCACCGAACGCTGGTCTGCGTCCGGTCAAGGTGGACCGGACGCGTCCGGTCAGAAAAACATGCCTCGGGGAGCTTACTGGAAACGACCGGACGCTGGGGGTTCAGCGTCCGATCAGTTGAAGCTGCTGCGTCCGGTCAGTGTCATAACCATTGGGATCTGATGAACAGCATTTGAAGGCGATGACACGTGGCGTCCATCGGGCGACCGGACGCTGAGGGCCAGCGTCCGGTCAGTATGACCGGAGCGTCCGATCAGAGCACGTTTTGCCCAGTGAAGGGGTATAACGGCTCTATTTGATTGGGGCTCTATTTATAGCCCCATGGCTGGCTGTGGCTCACATCTTTGGCCATTTTCATTGACATAGCAACCTTGTGAGCTAAGCCAAAGCCCTCCCACTCATCTACATCATTGATTCATCATCATAGTGAGATTGGGAGTGATCCAAGTGCATTGCTTGAGTGATTGCATCTAGAGGCACTTAGTGATCGTGTTTCGCTGTGGATTTCACTTGTTACTCTTGGTGGTTGCCGCCACCTAGACAGCTTGGAGCAGCAAGGATCGTCGAGCGGAGGTGGTGATTGTCTCCGGCTCCGATCGTGGTGATTGTGAGGGGTTCTTGACCTTTCCCCGGCAGAGCGCCAAAAGGTACTCTAGTGGATTGCTCGTGGCTTGTGTGATCCTTATCTTGTGTTGGTTGTGCGGCACCCTATTGAGGGTTTGGCGTGTGAAGCCAATTAGCGCATGAACCTCCAAGTGAGTGAATCGCCACAATGAGGACTAGCTTGCCGGCAAGCAAGTGAACCTCAGTAAAAATCATTGTCTTCATCATTAATTCCGAGGTGATTGGTCATCATTGTTATTTATCTTCGTGATTGATTGGTTCATTCATCTATACGGCGGTATAACCCTCTTGATCACTCTCTTTACTTTACCACAAACTAGTTGACAAGCTCTTTAGTGTAGCTAGTTGTGAGAGCTTGCATGCTTGGTTGGTGTGGCTCTTTAATTAGCCTTTGAGAGCACACTAACATAGGGTAGTGTCATTGCTCTTGTGTGAATTGACACTATCTAAACTAGAATTGTGGTAGGTGGCTTGCATTTTGAGTAGGCTAGCGCAACACTCGCTTCGCCTCATAATTGTCTAACCATTTGGTTAAGTGTTATTGTAGAAATTTTTATGAGGCTATTCACCCCCCCTCTAGCCATTAGGACCTTTCAAGTGGTATCATAGCCGAGGTCACCGTTATTTGAGGCTTAACAACCTTCGGTGTTAAAATGGCTCAAATCAACAACACCAAGAAGCCACCCCAATTTGATGGCTCAAATTATTTTTATTGGAAGTCAAAGATGGCCACACATATCAAGTCAATCAATAGAAAGGTGTGAAAGGTGGTAGAAACCAAAATTGAGATTGGTAATCTGGAAAATCCCACCACCACCGAAGAAGTACTTCTCCAAAACAATGATATTGCTCTAAGTGCCATAAATGATGCAATTGATGCAAGAACATTTGAGTAAATCAAAAATATTGAGATGGCACATGAGGCTTGGAAGAAGTTGGAAGAATCATTTGAAGGTACTCAAGCTGTGAAGGGTGCAAAGGCATACATCCTCAAAGAAAAGTTTGCAAGCTTCAAGATGAAGGAGGATGAGAGTGTGCTGGACATGTTCCACCGAATGGAGGTGATTGTAAATGATCTCAAAGCACTTGGTGAGAACATAGAGGACAAGGACTTCTCAAACAAGTTCTTGAGATGTTTGCCCAGGAGATTGAAAATGTTGGTCACCTTGCTAGTGAGGAGTGGTTTGAACACAATGACACCAAATCAAATCTTGGGAGATATCATGACCGATGATGCTTATAGAGATGATGATGAGAAGGAAAAAAAGAAGGAGAAGAAAGATGACAAGAAGGATGACAAGAAGAAGAGCGTGGCATTCAAGGCCACATCATCCAAGGGCAAAGCAAAGCAAGAAACATCAAGTGAGGATGATGATTCATGGGATGATAATGATGATGAGAAGATGGCTCTCTTTGTCAAGAGGTTTGGCAAGTTCATGGTAAAGAAAGGCTACCATGTAAGAAGAAAGAAGTCTTCATCCAAGAACAAAGATGAGTCAAGAAGATGCTTCAAGTGTGGAAGCAAAGATTATCTTGTTGCTCAATGCCCATATAATAGCGACAATAATGATGACAAGAAGAACAAGAAGAAGGACAAGAAAGAAAAGAAGGAGAAGAAGGACAAGACATTCTTCAAGAAGAAGAAGGGTGGATCATATGTGGTCACTTGGGATAGTGATGATGATGATGATGATAGTGATGATCACAAGACCACCAAGAAGAAGGTTCTTGCAAGTATAGCAATCAATGAGAAGCCTTCTCTCTTCGACTCTCCATCATGCTTCATGGCTAAGGCCACTAAGGTACAAACTTGTGATGATGGAAGTGATAGTGAACATGATAGTGATAGTGATAATGATGATGATGAACCTACAAAAGATGAATTAATTGACATGCTAGAAGATGCTAGAGAACACTTTGACATCTCAAGAAAGGAATGCAAAAGCTTGCATAAGGAACTAAAAGCCCTTAAGCAAGCATTTGATGAGCTCAATGCATCTCATGAGAGGCAAGAGGATGCCCATGAGAAGCTTGGCAAGGCTCACAAAAAGCTTGAAAAAGCTCATTCCACTTTGCTTAATGAACAAGAAACAAAGAAGCATGTTCAAACTTGTGATGTAGGTTTAACTTGTGATTTAATTGATACATCACTATCTATGCCTATCATTGTTCCTCCAACTAAACCTTCTTGTAGCACTTCCACTTCTACCTCATCTAGTAGTGATGGCCTCACTTATGATACCTCACTAGTGGTTGAGAATGAGAACCTCAAGAAGGAGGTAACTAAGCTCACTCACACCTTGGCTAAGGCTTATGGTGGTGAGGACTGCTTGCTTATGGCCTTGGGTAGCCAAAGAGCTTCTCTCTATAAAGAGGGATTAGGCTATACCCCCCAAGAAAGGCAAGGCGGCCTTTGCTCCTCACAAGACAAGTTTTGTGAAGAACAATTGTCAGTTTTGCACTAGTTGCAAGCAAGTTGGTCATAGAGAGCATTGATGCACCAACAAAAGCAAAAATGCTAATGTATCCTCTATTAAGCTTAATTCTTCCTATATGCTTATTAAGGGTACAAATGGTATGAAGGCTAAGTTCATTGGCAAACAATGGATGGGCTCAAAGAAGAAAGCCATTTGGGTGCCAAAGAGCTTGGTTACTAACCTTCAAGGACCCAAGCAAGTTTGGGTACCTAAAAAGAATTGATCTTCTTTTGTAGGTCAATTACAAAGCCGGAGGAAGGCATTGGGTTCTTGATAGTGGGTGCACTCAACACATGACCGGTGATGCAAGAATGTTCAACTCAATCAACACCAATGGCAATGATGGCTATGATAGTATCACATTTGGTGACAATGGCAAAGGCAAGGTCAAAGGGCTTGGTAAGATTGCAATATCAAATGACATGAGCATATCCAATGTGTTGCTAGTAAAGAGCTTGAACTTCAATTTGCTATCAGTGGCTCAATTGTGTGATCTTGGATTCAAATGCATATTTGGAATAGATGATGTAGAGATCATAAGTGTAGATGGCTCTAACTTGATCTTCAAAGGCTTTAGATATGAGAATCTATACTTGGTTGATTTCAATGCTAGTGAAGCTAGATTGTCTACATGCTTGTTCACTAAGTCTAGCATGGGTTGGTTATGGCATAGAAGGCTTGGTCATATTGGAATGAAACAATTGAATAGATTGATTAAGCATGACTTAGTTAAAGGCTTGAAAGATGTTGTGTTTGAAAAGGATAAGCTTTGTAGTTCTTGTCAAGCCGGCAAACAAGTTGGAAACACCCATCCTAAGAAAAGCATGATGAGCACTAGCAAAGCATTTGAGTTATTGCACATGGATTTGTTTGGGCCAACACAATACACTAGCATTAGTGGTAACAAATATGGATTTATGATAGTAGATGATTACACTAGATACACATGGGTATTCTTTCTAGTGGACAAAAGTGATGTATTTGCAATATCCAAATCATTTGTCAAGGGCATTCACAATGAGTTTGAAACAACCATCAAGAGAGTTAGAAGTGACAATGGTAGTGAGTTTAAGAACACTAGAATTAATAAGTTATGTGATGAATTTGGAATTAGACATCAATTCTTGGCCAAGTACACACCTTAATCAAATGGCCTTATTGAGAGAAAGAATAGAACACTCATTAATATGGCAAGGTCTATGCTTAGTGAGTACAATGTGAGTCAATCCTTTTGGGCCGAAGCTATCAACACGGCATGCTATTGTAGCAACCACCTCTATTGTCACCGATTGAAAGAAAAGACACCATATGAGCTCTTGAATGGTAGAAATCCCAACATTGTATATTTTCGGGTCTTTGGATGCAAATGCTATATCTTAAAGAAAGGCACAAGATTGGGTAAGTTTGATAAGAAATGTGATGAAGGATTCCTACTTGGTTATTCCACCACAAGCAAAGCATATAGAGTTTGTAATTTAGATAGTGGTACTCTTGAGGAAGTTCATGATGTTGAATTTGATGAAACTAAGGGTTCACAAGAAGAGAATGAGAACTTGGAAGATGTTAGAGGCATTCAATTTTCAAATGTCATAAAGAACATGGATATTGGTGAATTGAGGCCTAGGCAAGTGAATGATGATGAAGATGATCAAGTGCAAGTGCTCTCCAACTCTAATGTGCAAGATGATACAAATCAAGCTAGTGCAAGTGACTCTCATGATATTGATCAAGATCAAATGGCTAGTACATCATCTCAACCAAATGATTAAGCAAGTGCAAGCAATCAAGTTCCATTACTCCAACCAACAAGTATTGCAAGAGATCATCCTTTGGATACAATCATTGGTGATATTTCAAGAGGTGTACAAACAAGATCAAGATTAGCATCATTTTGTGAACACTTCTCTTTTGTGTCATCCATTGAACCAAAGAAGATAGATGAAGCTTTGAAGGATGTTGATTGGGTGAATGCTATGCATGAAGAATTGAATAACTTCACAAGAAATCAAGTATGGGAATTGGTAGAAAGACCAAAGGGATACAATGTAATTGGAACCAAATGGGTCTTTAGAAACAAGCAAGATTAAGATGGGATAGTTGTAAGGAATAAAGCAAGATTGGTAGCACAAGGCTATACATAAGTTGAAGGTCTTGATTTTGGAGAAATATGTCCCGGTTGCTAGATTGGAAGCAATTAGAATCTTGCTAGCCTATGCTTGTGCCCACAACATCAAGCTCTATCAAATGGATGTTAAGAGTACATTTCTCAATGGTTATATCAATAAAGAAGTATATGTTGAGCAACCTCCTAGTTTTGAAGATGATAAGAAGCCCAACCATGTGTACAAGTTGAAGAAAGCATTGTATGGCTTGAAGCAAGCACCTAGAGCATGGTATGAGAGATTGAGAGACTTCCTACTCTCTAAAGGGTTCACCATGGGCAAGGTTGACACCACTCTTTTCATTAAGAATATTGGAAAAGATCTATTTGTGTTGCAAATATATATTGATGATATCATATTTGGATCAACCAATCAAGAATTTTGTGATGAGTTTGGAAAAATGATGGCTAATGAGTTTGAGATGTCCATGATTGGAGAGTTGAGTTACTTCCTTGGTCTTCAAATCAAGCAATTGAAGAATGGTACATTTGTGAGTCAAGGTAAGTACATCAAGGACATGATCAAGAAGTTTGGAATGATTGATAGCAAAGTCATTAGTACACCAATGGGAACCAATGGCAACTTGGATAGTGATGCAAGTGGAAACATGGTAGATCAAAAGTTGTATCGGTCTATGATTGGAAGCCTACTCTATGTGACCGCATCAAGGCCGGATGTCATGTTTAGTGTATGCATGTGTGAAAGATTTTAAGCCTCACCAAGAGAAAGTCATTTGAAGGCTACAAAGAGGATATTGAGGTACTTGAAGCATACACCAAATGTTGGTTTGTGGTATCCTAAAGGAGCAAAGTTTGAGCTAGTTGATTACTCCGATTCGGATTATGCGGGATGCAAGGTTGAAAGGAAGAGCACATCGGGCACATGTCAATTGTTGGGAAGATCACTTATTTCATGGTCATCAAAGAAGCAAAATAGTGTTGCATTATCAACCGTCGAAGCCGAATACATATCCACCGGTAGTTGTTGTGCACAAATACTTTGGATAAAGGCCACCTTGAGTGATTTTGGAATCAAGTTCAAGAAAGTGCCATTGCTATGTGACAATGAGAGTGCAATCAAGCTAACCAACAATCCGGTGCAACATGCAAGAACAAAGCACATTGATGTCCGCCATCATTTCATAAGAGATCACCACCAAAAAGGGGACATTTGCATTGAGAGTGTAGGCATCGAAGATCAACTTGCCGATATATTCACCAAGCCATTGGATGAGAAAAGGTTTTGCAAGCTAAGGAATGAGTTGAACATATTGGATTTCTCAAATATGTGTTGATGCACCCCACTCATATGACATGCCTCTCCTTCGAGCAATCTAAGGTAAAACTTGATTGGCATGACATACATTCTTGCTAAGGACATGTTTAGTGCATCTAGTCATATTTTCAATCTCATTAGGACCTTGCAAGTGGTTCTATCTTATTAGGCTCATTCATGAAAATCAAATGAATTTTGATGTTAATATGGTATCACTATTGCTTCTATGCTTGACTTGATCTAGTGATGGCATATGACATGTTTATGGGCTTGTAAATCTAGTGTTTAATCTAGAAAATGAACTATAAGTGTTTAACTCAACATGGTATAAGATAACCCTTATTTGGAGGTGTGAAGAAGCTTGTCCTTGGATCAAACCGAGTTAAATATCTTTGGAAAATAATCTAGAATTGAACCAAATTTAGGAAAATGGCCCTCACCCCATTGATTGACATTGATAATCTCGACCCTACAAGTAAGTCTATTTAGAACCTTTGTGGTCATTGATAACAAAGGGGGAGAGAAACAAAGATAAAGGGGATAAGGGGGAGAGAAACAAAGGAAAGGGATCAACTAAAATTTTGAGCACACAAGTAGGGGGAGCAAGCTCATGAACTTGTATGGTGCATTTGAATGTGCATTTCATATGTATGCTTGCATGGCATAAGTTCCATATTTATAATATCTATGCTTGTGTGATGAATGCTAGTTGTAGATTTGAATGATGAAATACAAACTAGCATGTATAGGATATCTAGTGATTTCACTTCCAAATATTTCTAAGTGGTATTGAGCTAACCATGATGTTAAGGATGGTATATTGGTGCACTCTGATTGGTATCATGCTTCAAAGGTCTATCTTTTATACCTTAGCATCATATGGTAGACATTGACTCCTACATTTCCTATCTAAGCATATGTGCAAGCTTCAATCCAAACTCTTAGCACATATGTAGGGGGAGCAATTGCTACCACTTAGGGTTCATGAAACTTGTCCATATCCTTTTACACATAGTAAATATGCTTGGGCAAGCAACATGGATTCAATTGAATTTCAATTCATATCTTTATATAAGGGTTGTCATCAATTACCAAAAAGGGGGAGATTGAAAGCTCTAGTTTGGTTTTGGTGAATTGATGAAACCTTAAGTGCTAACCTAGTTTATCAAGTGATCATGACATAGGTAGCACACTTCAAGTAGAAGAAGCTAATGAAGATCATATCATGACAATGGTGATGGCATGGCGATGATCAAGGGCTTAAACTTGAAATGAAGAAAGAGAAAAACAAAAAGCTCAAGGCAAAGGTATAAACCATAGGAACTATTTTGTTTTGGTGATCAAGACACTTAGAGAGTGTGATTACATTTAGGTTTGATAGCCATACTATTAAGAGGGGTGAAACTCGTATCGGAATGCGGTTATCAAAGTGCCACTAGATGCTCTAACTCATTACATATGCATTTAGGATCTAGTGGAGTGCTAACACCCTTGATAATATTTGTGAAAATATGCTAACACATGTGCACAAGGTGTGTGCAGGGTTGAGATGGGTTTGGGTCCCTCTCTCCCTTCTGCCGAGCTTGCGAGGCGGGATTCGGCGCTTTCGGAAAAATAAAATGTCTATTTTCTATTGCGCTGGATGCAAAATTCTTGGTGGTTGGCACATTTGATCAAGGGTGAAGAAGTTAGAGTTGAAATGGAGTTGGTCGAAATGATGCTGGCGTCGATCTACTGACCGGACGCTGGGTCACTCAGCGACCGGACGCTAAAAGGCTGCGTCCGGTCGAGCTGTTAGACGGCACAGTGGGTAGGGTTGAGCACCGGACGCTGGTCTGCGTCCGGTCAAGGTGGACCGGATGCGTCCGATCAGAAAAACATGCCTCAGGGAGCTTACTGGAAACGACCGGACGCTGGGGGTTCAGTGTCCGGTCAGTTGAAGCTGCTGCGTCCGGTCAGCGTCATAACCGTTGGGATCTGATGAACAGCGTTTCAAGGCGATGACACGTGGCATCCATCGGGCGACCGGACGCTGAGGGCCAGCGTCCGGTTAGTATGACCGGAGCGTCCGGTCAGAGCGCGTTTTGCCCAGTGAAGGGGTATAATAGCTCTATTTGATTGGGGCTCTATTTATAGCCCCATGGCTGGTTGTAGCTCACATCTTTGGCCATTTTCATTGACATAGCAACCTTGTGAGCTAAGCCAAAGCCCTCCCACTCATCTACATCATTGATTCATCATTATAGTAAGATTGGGAGTGATCCAAGTGCATTGCTTGAGTGATTGCATCTAGAGGCACTTAGTGATCGTGTTTCGCTGCGGATTTCGCTTGTTACTCTTGGTGGTTGCCGCCACCTAGATGGCTTGGAGCAGTGAGGATCGTCGAGCGGAGGTGGTGATTGTCTCCGGCTCCGATCGTGGTGATTGTGAGGGGTTCTTGACCTTTCCCCGGTGGAGCGCCAAAAGGTACTCTAGTGGATTGCTCGTGGCTTGTGTGATCCTCATCTTGTGTTGGTTGTGCGGCACCCTATTGAGGGTTTGGCGTGTGAAGCCAATTTGCGCGTGAACCTCTAAGTGAGTGAATCGCCACAACGAGGACTAGCTTGCCGGCAAGCAAGTGAACCTCGGTAAAAATCATTGTCTTCATCATTGATTCCGAGGTGATTGGTCATCATTGTTATTCATCTTTGTGATTGATTGGTTCATTCATCTACACGGCGGTATAACCCTCTTGATCACTCTCTTTACTTTACCACAAACTAGTTGATAAGCTCTTTAGTGTGGCTAGTTGTGAGTGCTTGCATGCTTGGTTGGTGTGGCTCTTTAGTTAGCCTTTGAGAGCACACTAACATAGGGTAGTGTCATTGCTCTTGTGTGAATTGACACTATCTAAACTAGAATTGTGGTAGGTGGCTTGCATTTTGAGTAGGCTAGCGCAACACTCGCTTCGCCTCATAATTGTCTAACCATTTGGTTAAGTGTTGTTGTAGAAATTTTTATTAGGCTATTCACCCCCCCTCTAGCCATTAGGACCTTTCAGCAGGGTCGGCTAGGGCAAAAGGGAGAAGAAGAAAGGTGGAGCGGTGGCGGCAGCAGATATTGCACCAAGGCTCGGCGCCAAGATCTACAACGCCAAGCTCGACGCCAGTCACTCTGGCACCGAGCCCCCTGGCAGGCCATTTCCCCGTGCCTAGGAGCTCAGCGCCAGTGACCGTGGCACCGAGCTCGGCATCAATCACTCTAGCGCCGAGCCAAGGGTCCATTTCTGGAATTCTTTTCGACAGGGGTCTATTTGTGAGAAACTTTCAAAAAAGGGCCAAATAATAAAAAATTCGGTCCGGTAGACGGTGTGTGTGGGGGTATTAACCCCTATACCATTACGGCTAGGCTTGGGCCGGCCCAGTCTAGGGGGTCCGGTCCATTGGAAGACGACGCGTGGCTCGGCTGATCTGTTCGGAATCCCGCGCAAGGAGTCAAGATAGACTTGGAAATCAAGCAAGATCCTGGTCGGTTAGAATAGGAATCCTTATCTGGCCACCTATGGCAATTGTAACCGATTAGGATTAGTTTCTAGATCTATAACCCTGCTCCCCAGACTATATAAGGCGGGTAGGGGACCCCTCTAAAAAACATCTCTCATTGACATATAGCAATACAATCAGACGTAGGATGTAGGTATTACGCCTTTACGGCGGCCGAACCTGGATAAAACCTCGTGTCTGTCTTGCGTCACCATCTTGTTTGTAGCTTGCGCATCTATCTACCGACAATCTACTACCTTGGGCATACCCCTAGGTAGACTGTCGACCATATTTCATCGATAGTGGCATGCCAGGTAGGGGGTATGCGTACTACTCTCCAGGCGAACAAGATGGTCATCATCCCTGGTTCCATGGCTACGCCGAACGGCCTCACGCTCACCATTGGCCAGATCACCTGGACCACTAGCTCCGATGACCTCATCGCCATGACCCCGGAGGAGGTGCGGGTTCAATCTACACCGACCACTCCTTCACCTGCATCAGTTATGGCTCCGACCATGGTGGATCTGGCTCCGACCACGCCAACATCGTTTTTAGCCACGCCGACAACCAGGTCATCCGCTTCCTCACTACAAAAGGAGGCAGATCGACAACACCGACTTGCTCGACTCCATCGATCGGGTCAGCATCAAACTTGCCGAAACCTGGCTCTAGTAAGTTCGATTCAAAGTCAACCTAATGAGCAGGTAACTATGACCCACAATAGATCTACCCGACTAGTTCTGGCCAGTTGTCCTGCATGACTCGGTACGGATCTCATGGTCACATCTACTCCTGAAGGGCGCTCCATTCATTGCTGACTAGCCCCTGCGATGGGTCTCCGGCTCTCCGAGTACAAAGCCTCGATGGAGAACCACTAGGCCTAGCCCTACGGCCGGTGCAACTTCGCCAACATGGTCTGGTTTGAGGATTATCAAGAAGGATCGGTCCACACAGTTCAAGAGGGTGGCTCAAGCTCCTTGTCTAGCATCGCATCTAAGGCCTCCGTTCACACCGAGCTCCAGCATCATGACAATGAAGGCGTTGAATACGATCTGGATATCCCAGACTACGCCCCGAGATTCCCATGATTTCCATCCTTCCCACCAAGGCAAGGGGACTTGATCAATGTTGTTAGTAATGATGAACCACCAGTAGTTGGCAAAATAGAACAAGAAAGGCTAGCACACGAAGCATGTAATATTGACCGGTTTAATCGCCGACAAATTGAAGCCAAGGCAGAAGAGGAGGCACGACGCATTAGGGTCCAACCGCGTGACCTTAACAATGCCTTCGATAGGGTGGGGGACAAGCAGGTCTTCAAGACTCCAAGCACCAACATAGCTATTTCTATGGTGACAATGCAACAACTACCCAATACCTCGGAAACCTAGGCAGTTTGTGATGATATACAAGCTTACCTGACGGCTGCTATGGCCTAGACCGCAGAGATTGTAAATCAAGCTCGGGCTCCATCCATATCAGTCAAATCAAGCCACAGCCACCAGTACTCAAGTCACTCACAGCCACCTAACCAACGTGGCTCATGCAACAATGACCCATCAGATAACCGTCAAGATAGGAATGGTGGCTATGATGGTGGTTGGGACGACAACCGCCATCAGGATGACAACCACCGCGACTACCAGGACGATAACCGCCGAGACAACCGTGATAATCACTGCGATAACCACGGTCGCAGGGTTAATCAGGGTGGCAACCGAGATCATCGTGATGGCAATAACGATCTCCGCCATTACCTCGGAGAACACGATCTGCGCGACCGCATTAACCAGAAAGCCAATGATTGTGCATCCCACAAAAGTTATCACCGTATGGAATATGATACTACCCATGGCCCTCTGGGTTTGAAGCAGTTTACTCCGCACCTTCGCCAAGTCATATGGCCTAAGAACTTCAAGCTCAAAAAACTTCAGAAGTACGACGGCAAGGAGAACCGCGTGTAGATCAGCCATGGTTGACGAACACGTCATGTCTAATTACTTCCCAGTCGCTATCAGCCATGCAGGCCACCAATGGCTGGTTAGCTTGCTGGCGAACTACTTTGATTCTTAGCAAGAGCTCAAGCAAGCTTTCATCGATAACTTCATTGCTACTTGCGAGCAACCCAGCAACAAATATGATCTACAGCGGATTCGAGATCGGAAAGATGAGCCACTACGCGAGTATGTCCAATGTTTCTCGGAGATGCGCATCAAGGTCCTATCAATCTCCGACAACAAGGCAATTGAGGCTTTCATCACTAGTCTCCGCTTCCACGATGCCCTATGGGACAAGCTCCTTCGCAAGAGACCTGAATCAGTCAAACCGCTCCTGACCACTGCCAAGAAATATGTGGATGTCGACGATGCTAAAAAGATAATCATCAAAGAAGCAGCAAGGGTTCCACGCTCCGACCACCCCCCACACCGCGATGACTACCATGGCAACCATGGTCATAATGACAATTTTGATCCCCGCAACCAGCGCAATGACCCCTACGACCACCGCGACCAGCGTAATCAGTGGCGTAATCGCCATGACAATTACAGGGGCAAGCGTGCTCGGGAAGACGACGGCAAGGTCAACACCGTTAAGAAAGGTGGCGGACATCACAACTACGAAGAAGACTATGCCAAAGCATTGAAAGGACCTTGCCAGCTCCACCCCAAGTCAAACCATACCATGGAGAATTGTAGCGTTCTTAAGTCTATCTACACGCGTCAATAGGCTCCGGATATGTTCGACAAGCCTAACGATGCAGGGGAACAATGCAACAAGGACAACGATGATAAAGACACAGATCCCTGCCACAAGTACATCAAGCCAACCGATCGCGTCCACACCATCATTGGAGGCAAAGTGTCCATCGAGACCAAACGAGAATGCAAGCTGCTCGCCCACGCCTGCTTGAACGTGGCCAACACCGACAACCTCATCACTGATCCACGGCTCCCTCCTTGGTCTCACCATAAGATCTCCTTCAGCAGAAAGGACCAATGGGCTGCAATACCTGAGCCAGGACGTTTTCCTCTAGTCCTCGATCTTTGTATCAACAAGGTTTAGTTCGACAGAGTGCTGATTGACAGCGGCAGTTCCATCGATATATTGTTTAAGAATAGTCTGCCAGCCCTGAAGATAACCTAGGCGGATCTCAAGCCATACGAGGCATAGTTCTAGGGTGTTCTTCTTGGACAGAGCTCTACACCTCTCGGGCAGATCACGCTACCTGTGCAATTTGGTACTCCGGACCACTTCCGCACCGACTACGTCAACTTCGTGGTCGCTGACTTCGATAGCACCTACCATGCTATCCTTGGTCGACCATCGCTCACCAAATTCATGGCCATACCTCACTATAGGTATTTGGTGCTCAAGATGCCTACCAAGAAAGGGGTTCTAACTCTTAGGGGCAATGTATACGCAGCTTATACCTACGAGGACGACAGCTTCAAAATAGCAGATGCTCACAACCTCTCTATTCGCATGGCTGAGACTATGCTCGACACCAAGAAGACCTCAGCTGACCACCTAGAGATCCCAGAGCTCGAGGCTCCATGCAAGAACATCAAGTCCAAGGAGCACAAGGTGATCCAGCTGGTCGACGGTGATCCTAGCAAAACGGCCCTTATCGGGGCCAACCTGGATCCTAAATAGGAAGACGCGCTCGTCAGGTTCCTAAGGAGCAACGTGAGTGTGTTCGCATGGAAACCTACTGACATGCCCAACGTACCTTGGAACTTGATCGAGCACTCCTTGAATGTTAATGGCAAGGCCAAATCTATCAAGCAGAAGCTACGACGGTTCGCTCGCGACAAAAAGGAGGCGATTAGGGTAGAAGTTACATGGCTTTTGGTAGCCAGATTTATCAAAGAAGTGTATCATCCGGAGTGGTTAGCCAACCCAGTTCTTGTATGCAAAAAGAATAATGAATAGAGAATATGCATTGATTACACTGATCTCAACAAACACTACCCTAAAGACCCCTTCAGCTTACCTCGCATAGACGAGGTCGTAGATTCAACCACCGGTTGTGAGCTGCTTTCTTTTCTCGATTGCTACTCTGGTTATCACCAGATCGCTCTCAAAAAGGATGACCAGATCAAGACATCCTTCATCATGCCTTTTGGCGCCTACTGCTACATGACCATGTCGTTCGGGCTCAAAAACACCGGGGCCACCTACCAACACGCCATACAGGCCTGCCTCAAAGACGAGATAAAAGATGACCTCATCAAGGCTTATGTTGATGATGTAGTTGTCAAAACCAAGGAAGCACATACCCTTGTTGACAACCTGGAACGCACCTTTGCAGCCCTTAATACATTCCAATGGAAATTAAACCCAAAGAAGTGCATCTTTGGTGTTCCTTCTTGTATACTGCTTGGCAATGCCGTTAGTCACGACGGCATATGCCCTAACCCAGAGAAAGTGAAAGCTGTCTTAGACATGAAGCCGCCCAAAAAGGTGAAGGATGTTCAGAAGCTTATCGGATGCATGGCTGCTCTCAGTCGTTTCATATCAAGATTAGGCGAAAAAGGATTACTGTTTTTCAAGCTGCTCAAAGCATCCGAGAAGTTTGAGTGGTCGGAGGAAGTAGACGCTGCCTTCACATAGTTGAAATAGTTCCTTACATCACCTCCGGTCCTCACTGCTCCCAGAGAAGACGAAACCCTCCTGCTTTACATTGCAGCAACTAATCGGGTGGTCTCCACTGCCATGGTGGTCGAGCACGACGAGCCCAGCCATGTCTATAAGGTACAACAACCAATCTATTTAATCAGTGAGGTACTCAATGAATCCAAGACCAGGTACCCATAGATTTAGAAACTGATCTACGCCATACTGATAACATCCCAAAAGTTGAAACATTACTTCGACGGATATCGTGTGGTGGTCATGACCGAGTACCCTCTAGGAGACATCATTCGCAACAAAGATGTGAACGGGCGCATCATCAAATGGGCAATGGAGCTATGCCCTTTCTTCTTGGAATTTGCAAGCCGTACTACAATCAAGTCTCAGGCACTCATCGATTTCATCGTCGAGTGGACAAACTTAAGCACACCTGCCTCTTAGGGGCCCGATGAGTATTGAAAGATGTACTTTGACAGCTCTCTCAACATTGACGGCATAGGAGCAGGGGTCCTTTTCGTGTCACCATCCAAGGAGCAGCTCCAATACGTCCTCAAGATTTATTTCCCAGCATCCAATAACGTCGCCGAGTATGAAGCATGCCTACATGGTTTGTGCATTACGGTTGAGCTCAGTGTCAAATGTCTCTATGTCTATGGAGGCTCGACTCTGGTCATTAACCAACTCAACAAGGACTGGGACACGACCAGCGAAAAGATGGATGCATACTGCAAATTGATCAGAAAGCTGGAAGGCAAGTTCTATGGCATTGAGTACACACATGTGGTCCAGGACAAAAATCAAGTGGTAGATGCACTGTCAAAGTTAGGATCATCCCGAGCCAAAGTCCCACATGGTGTATTCGTTCAAGACCTGCTCACGCCTTCCATCGAAGAGGAAGATCCCATGGTCGATAAGCCTCCAGACCAGCTTTTGGTGGCTACGGTTCTGGCGTCAAACACCATCGAACCACCTTCGACCACTAAGAAGCCTGACTAGAGAGTACCTTTCATCAAGTACCTAACAGATGGTAGCGATTACACCGATTAGACAGAAAACGAATGCCTGATGCGTCGCAGTAAGCAGTATCTGCTCGTCGATGGCAAATTGTGGCGTAAGAACGCAAAGGAGGAAATCTTGATGAAGTGTATAACCTAGGAGGATAGCGAACATCTCCTGGACCAAATCCACTTTGGCTCCTGCGGCAACCACACGGCCTCAAGACCGCTGGTTGGCAAGGCTTTCCGAGTAGGGTTCTATTGACCGTCAGCCATAGCCGATGCATAGAAGCTAGTCCGCTATTATGAGAGTTGTCAGTTCTTTACCAAGAGAATCCATGTACTAGCACATGAGATTCAGACAATACCAGCCTCTTAGCCCTTCACATGCTGGGGACTGGATATGATCGGGCCCTTCAAGCTGGCTCCTGGGAAATTTACATGTGTCTTTGTGCTGATCGACAAATTTTTTAAGTTGATAGAGTACATGCCTCTGGTACAGGCATCTTCAGAAAAGGCTGTCACATTCATTGACCAGGTCATCCACTATTTCGGCATACCCAACAGCATCATCACTGATCTGGGTACTCAGTTCACCGGGAACATTTTTTGGGACTTCTGCGATGAAAGGAGCATAGTGGTAAAATACGTCTCGGTGGCATACCCTAGAGCCAATGGACAGGTCGAGCGGGCGAATGGTATGATCTTGGACGCACTTAAGAAGAGGATGTATAGAGAAAATGATAAAGCTCCTGGAAGATGGCTCAAAGAGTTACCAGCCATGGTCTAGGGCCTCAGAACCCAGCCCAGTCGCAATACCGACGTATCACCATACTTTATGGTTTACGGCGCCGAGGCAGTACTCCCAGCAGATATAGCCTTCAGATCAGCATGGGTGGAGAACTTTAACGAAGACAAGGCCAATGAAGCACGGGAGCTAGAAGTGAATAGTGCAGAAGAGAAGCGGCTAGATTCTTACGTACGTACAGCCAAATACCTTGCTGTTTTGCGCAGGTACTACAACAAGAACGTTAAGGAGCGGTTCTTCGTGGTTGGCGACCTAGTCCCGAAGTGAAAGACGAATCAGGCTGGTGTCCACAAACTCGCAACTCCATGGGAAGGGCCCTTCATGGTCAAGGAGGTTACGCGACCAATGTCTTATAGGTTATCTCACCTGGACGGTATAGACGTACCTAATTCATGGCACATCGACAAGCTTAGGCGTTTCTATGCTTAACTACTAAGATATGTACTCCTCTTGTACTTTTGATTTAATTCAATAAAGCTATTATGATTTCCCCGACCACTCTAATGTGTCACTTCGAAGTCTATTGTTATTCTAACTCAACTAGACAAAATCGACCACCATTCCTTCCTGGGTTTTTGGAGCAGGCCCTGTCTCCGGTTCCTCCCAACACATGCATGGGATCTGCTCTCTATGCTATGTGTGATCGGTAGGTCCCCTCTAGTTTGACTTGTCTACGTCTACGTATGCACAGGCTATGCACCTCACACTCCGACCACAGGACAAACCAGGGCCATACAAACCTGTCAGGATGACATGTCGACTAAACTGGTACAACTAAATAGAACGCTAACATGTTCTCACTTAGTTACACCAACATGAGATCCAAGCTTAAATACGTTTTCTACAAAACAAACAAGCTTATGATGATATACAGTTACGTTATTACAAGCTTGCCAGAAAAGGTCTAAGTTTACAATAACACAACTACATCTTCTTCTACAGCTATAGCCTATCCTAGTGGCTGGTCGGGGCACGTGGCACCTACTACTTGCTAGGCCTGACATCGTGCTCAAGTCTTGGGGACTTGTACTAGTTGAGCTGAAGAAGATGGCCCTGTCGATGCTTGGCTAGTCGAGACCGCAGGCTTCGTCGGTTGGCTTAAAACTGACGACGCTTCCAGCTGACTTGTTGATGGTGTACTCTATACAGGTGCTGTCCTACCTCCACACAGGTTAATGTCGTCAATTATTTTTGCCGACAAGTCTAGTTGGGTCATCCAAAGCTCTTCAGCCTTGTCTGGATCTACCTCCTTCGGGTATCCAGCTTCTAGGCGCTTGAGATCAATCAAGGGGTAGTGAGCACATACCATGCTTAGCACATGTGTGCCTGTGTACTCACTTGCCTCCTTTACGAACTCCTAGAACCATCCCCATGCCTTTCGGCATCTATCGACTAGTCCAAGCTATGGCGTCCTTGGCACGTCCTTAGTAAGCGTTGGGTTGATGAGGTTGAGGACCGGCAAAATGCCCGTTGCCACCTCCTGGCACCAATTCTTCCATGTGTCCCAATCCTTAGTGATCTCTTAGCACTACGCCTTCCAGCTGTCGCGATCTTTTATCATGGCCTCCAGATGCTTCTTGGCATTAACTTTCACAACTGCAAACCGCATAAGCTATTACAACGTCATACCATGACAAGATAAGGTGGGAAACAAAAGTGAGCAAAGGGGTTTGGAAAACTTACTTTTCAGCTCCTCTTTCATCTTGGCCGTGTGGTCTTGAAGCTGCGACTGGTCTTGCACTAGTTTTCTATTGTCCTCCTTCAGGCGATCATGCTCTATGACCACACGGCTGGTCTCCTCTCAGAGACGGACCACTTCGGCTTCTAAGCCTACACTACAGCTGTTACTACTAACAACGCAACAACACTTATCATGCACTCGTTGTGATAAAGTGACTACTTACTTGTTCTTTCCTGCTCTTTGTTACTGAGCTGGGTGACCAGGTTCTTCTTCTGGGACTCTTGCTCCGTCCTCTTATGGTTGGTGGCTTCAAGTAGGTGGCGCAAGCGTTCCACTTCTGCCGTCAGCTCTTTATTGCTTGCTGTGATCTCCTCGATCTGGTCGAAGCACTTCTTATGGTACCTTGCGGTCTTCATTAAGTCCTGTGTGCAAAAAGCTAAGTAAGAAAGTTTGACTAGACAGCAAGATCAAGTGGCGAAGCAAAGCATACCTAGACCTCCGTCACCAGTCGTTTCGTCGCTAGTTCAACTTTTTGGGTCTCTTCGACCTCTGGGATTTCCTCGTGAATGACCCATTGGTCGTTCCGCCAACGCAACACATACTTGTGTTGTCGCTTGTCCTATGGACGACCCAGGACCTCCTCCACTTCGTCCTCTTGAGGCACATCTTCGGGTGTCGGTGCCGATCGGGCATTAGCAGATTCTGCGATCACCAAAGCCTTCCCACGGTCTTCAGCGTCAGTGAATGTGGGTTGTGCCCTCACCTCCGGTTGTGGCTCCTCGGTTTGCTCCTTCACCCTTGATGTTGAAGTATTGCCCTCCGCAGGCCGAGTGCTCGGAGCACTCATGCCCGGTTCAATCGGTACCTCGACCACCTGCTCGGGGACTGTTGTATGACTGCTCCCTTGCTGAGGTAACGACGGATCCTCTAAAATGGCTTCCTCGGTGACTGGCTGTTGGGCAGTCTGTTCTGAATTTATTGGCGGAGCCATGAAACTTCTGGCCAGCTAGTCTGGATTTTCGGTGGACGCCAACCTAGTACATACGAGATAAGTTCAGAAGGTCACCACAATCAATACAAATTGCAAGCTTACATCAAATTTACAAATACTTACATGTTGGAAGCGCGGAATGATGTGGCAAAGGCACGTCTCTTCGGTCGTGCTTGCTCCACGTGCTGTGTGGGCGACACCTAGTCTCCCTCTACATCCAGCACCGATGTTGGGCCTTGGTGCTCGACCCCTCCACCGCTTGTCCTTTGCGCTGCAGTGGTCGGTGATGTGGGGCCCGCCGGCACAGAGGAGCCACCTTGCTCCATTGACTCTAGTTGCCTCCTCCTCTTTCGAGGGACGAGTCGAAAGATGTCTGCATCCTCTCCCTCCTCTGCGTCATCGTCCGATAGAGTAAAAATCGCCTGATGACGCTTGCTGGCCGCCGGCCGCTTACCAGCAGCTTTGGCCGCTGCTTCCTCTCCAACTCCGAGCACGGCCCAGTCGACGTCTTCGACCCCGACGCTGGTCTGGGCGGTTGGGTCAGCAACTTGCGGCCAATCTACGCCAGGGGGTGGCGACACAAACACTGTTGCTCTATCCCGACCATTAATCTGGGAAACAAATAGGAGATAACACAGTAAGTTCCTATTACAATATAAGACTATAGGTACAAGGCAAGATGAGTTACCTTTAGGGGAGGTCGGGCGAGCTTGAAAGCGTGCTCGATGTCGATCAATTTGACATAATTTGGATCAGCTAAGTTAAATAGCTCTCCAATTCTGGCCCTAACTTCGATCTTGTCAAACACCTCCTGCCTCGTCCTCGTCGGGTCTGTGCTACCTTGGTACTCGTAGCCAGGATGTACCCTCCTCTGGCAGGGCTAGATCCGTCGACTGATGAAGCTCCCGACCACACTCGGACTGTCCAGTTTCTTCCACGGGATCATCCCAAGTATTTTTGAAATCTGTTCCAGGTGGTCAGGTTTCTTCGACCAGCTTGTCTTCTTCTCTAGAATGAACCCCACATCGCACGGTGTGATCGTGTTCGGCTCTTCGCGAATGTAGAACCATTTCTTATACCAGTCGTCAAGAGACGTGTTCCAAGGGCAGTGCAGGTACTGGGCCTTTATCCCGTCACAGAGGTTGAGGTACACACCTCCGGCTATCTTCGAGCCGCCGCTTCCTTTCTTCCGTAGATAGAAAAGATGGCGAAAGAAGTCGAAATGGGGCTGGAAGCCGCCATATGCTTAGCAAAGATGAATGAAGGTGGAGACAAGGAGAATTGAGTTGGAATGCAGATTGCAAATTCCAATCTCGTAGTACAGACATAGACCCTGAAGGAAAGGATGTACTGGAATCCCAAAACCCCGCTTAAAGAAGTCTTCGAACACCACGATCTCACCTGGTTGAGGATCAGGTACCCTTCGCCCTCCGGTGCACGCCATCCTGCAAGCTCCTTGTTGTGGAGTACTCCCATGGCGATGAGGTCTTCAATGGTCTGCTCGTTGCTTCTCGATTTCCACCACTCCTTCGCCATGACTCCTGCTTTCTTCTGAGCGTCACTTTTCGCCATGAATCTGGCCTTGCTGATGAACGACGAAACTGTGGAGGATTGATTGGTGGTGATTTCAGAGGTAACAGGGTTGGCAAGAGGAGGAAGAAGGCTGCGGCTGTGAATGGTAATGGGGTTCAGTAAAAAGTAACTTCCAATTCTATACTGTATTTAACCAAGAGTTCTGTCGTTTCGTTTGCCCGAGATTATTGGGAGACGTGCGCACGCGCCGCATGTGGTTGTTTTCACAGCCTCGAGATCTACGCCAATATATGCGCCTCTTCGTTACCAGTGTATGCGCCTCTTCGTTACCAGTGTGAGAGGGCCCACGCTGACGCACCTACTTACAGGTGCCATGCATCAGTTTGCTTGAAAAGACAAGAAGACAGTATGATGTGCTATACTCATCTACTTTTTTGACCAGACGTGTCAGATTGGACTTGACAGAGCAAGTAAATAAATAAATACACAAAATAATAGTACAAGTGACATTTGGTTTTTCGCCGCACCTCTTGTCCTTGGGGACTGTCTAGACCACTACCATGCTCGGGAACTATCCAGACCACTACCGTGCTCGGGGATTGTCCAGACCACTATCATGCTCGGGGACTGTCCAGACCACTACCATGCTCGGGGACTGTCCAGACCGCTACCGTGCTTAGGGACTGTTCCGACCACTACCATGCTCGGAGACTGTTCCGACCACTACCATGCTCGAGGACTTTTCCGACCACTATCGTGCTCGGGAACTGTCCCGACCACTACTCGGAGACCGCTCTCCTCAGCTACATGTGATTTATACTCACATACAGTCGAGAGACATTTATTTAGACCTTGCTACAAGGCTTATACTTTGCCTTCCAGCAAGCTCGGGGACTACATCGGTACGATGCACCTGCCGGTGAATCTCGTATCGCGTTATTATGGATTGGATTTTCAACTTGAATGGGAATTCTTTTTAGACCCTGGCACCACGTGCCTGTGTCACCTACTACCAGGCTTGGGGACTAAGTGGACACACTTCACCTTGCGGTGAATGTGTTTATTTTATCGACCCCTACGCTCTGACTGTTGGCCATAACAACTACTGTACAAGGGTCACTTATATTTCTTTTCAGAAATACAAGTGAACACACTTGATCAGGAAAAAAAATCTTTTTCTTTTTTCTTTTAGAGCGCCATGCATTCTTCGGACAACCAGAATTTTCGACTATAATCGTGGTTTATTGCTCTCTGTGCGGACCAGAATACTAGCGTATTTGCTTGGTCGATGTTTCAGCTAGTTGGAGATGACATGAAGACAGACTGCATTAGCCGAATAAGATCAAACGGCATGTCGCAACATAATACATGGTGCTCGGGGACTAGCTGTGGGGTATTAACCCCTATACCCTTACGGCTAGGCTTGGGCCGGCCCAGTCTAGGGGTCCGGTCCATTGAAAGATGATGCGTGGCTTGGCCGATCTGTTCGGAGTCCCGCGCAAGGAGTCAAGACAGACTTGGAAATCAAGCAAGATCCTGGTCGGTTAGAATAGTAATCCTTATCTAGCCACCTATGGCAATTGTAACCGATTAGGATTAGTTTCTAGATCTGTAACCCTGTTCCCCAGACTATATAAGGCGGGCAAGGGATCCCTCTAAAAACATCTCTCATTGACATATAGCAATACAATCAGACGCAGGACGTAGGTATTACGCCTTTACGGCGGTCGAACCTGGATAAAACCTCGTGTCTGTCTTGCATCACCATCTTGTTTGTAGCTTGCGCATCTGTCTGCCGACAATCTACTATCTTGGGCATACCCCTAGGTAGACTGCCGACCATATTTCGTCGACAGTGTATAGGGGATTTCTTTAGCGAGCAGCAAAATTGTGCGACTCGGATTTGCGCGGACGAGAGGCACGAGCACGGGTGCAGATGGTGGATGAAGGAGATTCCCTTTACCTTGGCCCCACCCAGCAACTAATTTGTAGCCCGATTGGCTGGGGCTGGTTGGCTGGGCTCCCTCACGTGGATACTATTCATGTGAACCAGCCAGCAGTACTTCTCTCTCACATAAACGAACCAGCAACGATACGAACCAGCCAACCGAACAGGCTGTTGACAGGCCGAAAAGGCAGATGCAACAGAGTCCATGATAGGAATATGCATGGTCTTGGCTCTTGAAATACAAAAAAATTTGTACTCCTTGGTAGACTAATTTGACCGGCCGGTGGATGAAGATTCATTTTATCTATAATTGTTGTCTTTCGATCTAGAAACACGGCAAGACCTAGGATTTTTATCATTCTTATAGCCTATTTGGAAGGTTAGTTTTGGATCTAAAACCGATGTAAATTACATGCCCCAAAATTTTACAGGAGAGTTTAAGAAATGTTTTGTTTGGATGAGTTGTGAACCTACTTAATTTACCATCGGATTGCGCTAAAATCAGTGGAAAATTTGTCATGTGAGGAGGTCTGGAAAATATTATGACAACTATTGGGCTCGTCTGCAAGGGAGGGCAACTCGTGCCTGCAACATCCTTGGCGGCCGCCGAAAGTTTCGGGGCTTGATTCGTCGCCATGGAGAGCACATCGGCGATGGTTACGGGGCTGCTTGGTTCTCGGTTGAGCCCCACCTCACCTCGCCTCGCTGCGGTGGCACAAGTAACGAGAAGCTCGCCCATTCAGGCAAGCCAAAACGGCTCTCCCACGCGAGCAAGCTTTTACCTTCGCGCTGTTCCCAAGACAGACAGGCGAGAGGACCGAACGCTCCACTTCCTCCTCATTCTGGCTCGGCAAGGCACAATAGTGCTTGGCTAGAGAACCAAGCAGACCCTACGACGGTGCCTTGGCAGAGTTCATAGCCATGCATAGCCTCTGCGTCGGCTAGAGCTTGGTGTTCGGGCTTGAGCGGCGCGGGGTGGCCACGGTCAGAGTTGAGAAATAATTCATGTACAACAAATGCAAGTCTACAAGTGATTTTTTGTGCACAAGAAAATACAACTGAAATCCATTTCTAGGTGAAAAGATTCACAGAACTTGCAAACATGCTCTTAATATAAATTTTCAAATGCAGGATGCTCACGCGGAAGATCCGCTCCTGCCTCCTGAAAAGTTTGTCACGCTTCTGAGGTAGTAGTGGCTCTTGATCTTTTATTTTTTCCCAGGTGTTCATTGTTATTGATCACACTTTCTTGTGCACTTGTAGATCGAGGGGAGAGTCCTATATGGTCCGTGTGGATACACGCATACAGGATATGTAAATCCTTGATGCGCTGTAGTCATGTGGAATTAGGAGCAGAGAATCTGAGGAAGGTTGCTGCCTTATTTACACAAGACGTTTCTGTTACTAGCTTGGAAAGTTGGAATAGCTAGTTCTTAGAAAATTTGGCCGTTGGTGGCTCTGCGGACTTGTACTCCTCCTATGCTTCTACCGTTCTCAGTATTATCTGATTATTCTCTCTCGTAGTCGTAGCTCGTGTATTCTTCGTTCTTCAACCTTCAAATACAGGGCCAGTCGTGTCGATCGTTACAGGTCGCTCGCTACTAGTACTAACTAGTCTTGCAAAAAATGCAAGTAGAGCGATGGAATGTTATTACCACTACTAAAAAAATCTTTTATGAGGCGGACCAAATGGGTTTATCGAGGTGAGCATCACAACCGCCTCGATCCAAAGATCGCGGTAAATCAATCTTTGCCCAGGCGGTTCAAATGGCCGTCTCGGTAAATCAAATAAAAAAAGAAAAAAAGGAAAACATGTGGACAGGCTCACCGAGCCCATCCACGGGCCTACCGAGCCCATCCACACGCCGCCGTTGCTAGCTAGATCCACACACCGTCATCATCATTGTCGCTGGATCCGCCACCGGAGAACGCGCCCGCCTTGGATCAGTTGCCAAAGGACAAGCCCGCCCTAGATCCGTCGTAGGGGTGCGCGCCCGCCATGGATCCGTCCACCCTCCACCGGATCTAGCCGCCCAACAACGGACTCGACGCCTCCTTGCCGGATCTAGCCAATCGCATAGCCTGCTCGAAGTTGCCGTCGCACGGGAGCAGCGACCCGACCTCCGCCTCCGCCTCCCCGCCACACGGGCTGCCGCGGGCTCTCCACCGCTGGCCCGGCGCACGCGCCGCCCGCTGTCGTGAGGCGCACGCACGGATCCAACCACCAGTGCGAGCCCCCGCCACCTCTCGTCGGGAAGAAGAGGAGAAGGAGTCTATTTTCACGAGAAGGAGGGGGAGTCCGAGAGGGAGGAGAGGAGAGGAGGTAGTGATCAGAGGGCGAGGAGAGGAAATGAAACCCTAATTTATGTATTTATACTTGAACGTGCATGTCTGGCCTCGCCTAGGCCTGTTGGGCCTCAGCCTTTTTTCCAAGGCGAGCCATTTAGAAGGTCCTGTCGATGTTTTACCACCGATAGCCTGCCACGGGGGTACCCGGGACAGTTGTTCGGGCTTCGGCGGATAGCGGAATTCGGCGGTTACGCAAAGAAACTCACGATTTATACTGGTTCAGGCCCTCGACTTGGTCGAGTAATAACCTTACGTCCAATTTTGACGTTAGCCTGTTTGCGTTGTATTGCTTTTGAGTATCGGGTATGCCCTCTCTCTTTTACAATGGGTACCCTCACCAGCCCTTTATAGTCCAGGCGCTGAGAGGCGTTGTTTGTGTTCTATTCGGATACAAGGTCAGAGTCCTAAGCTACGCTTCGGGCGCCTTTCCTTCTATAGTTTGAGTTGGAGTTTTGGTTTTGCACGTTGCTTTGCTCCGCGTTCTTTTTGGCGATTAGGCTGTAGGCTTTGTTACCAAGGCCTACCTCCCTGTAGTATGGTCTATGAGGGCCCGTAGGGTTCCCCATCGACAAGCCCCCGAGTATTTCATGATTGAGCTTCAAGGGCCGAGTTGTTGTAGTCTTGATCCGGGTCCTTCTTAAAGTGAAATCTTGAGATGGTCTTCTTTGATTCTTCTTTTGGCTGATGTGCACTTTTGCTTGATGTTCTCCGGGTTCTTTTTCCTTTGAGTGCAGCGAGTGCAATTTTGCAAAAATTGCACTCATTGAGTGTAGCCCCCGAGCCTCTTCTTTTTTTTTGTACAAAAAAGTTGGAGGGTCAAAAATTTTGAAAATATGTTTTTCTGTGGTAGGTACTTGCAGCCCCCGAGCCTTCTCCGGGTTCTTTTATGTTGAAAAGAAGCTAGAAGAAGGGTCTTGATTTGTACTCCTTTGATCTTTGTCTTTTGCTGGTCATGGATGGGTCTTGTATAGCCATGAGTGAGCGTCTTCTTTTATTTTTTGTCAGGAATCTTGCTTTTGGGCACTATTCGCCTTTGTTGCTTTGCTCTTTTGTTCTTTTCCTCTCTCTTTTTTGTGATCTTTAGCCTTTTTTTACCTCTAGTTTGCTATAAATACCTTCTTTGTTGGTTGTGGTTCTGCCTTGAGTAGAAAAATTCTTCTTCAATTCTTTCTTCATTCGTAGATATGCTGGTGTGTGAGGTTGAGTAGCCCCCGGGCTTATGCTTGGTTGGTAATGATCATGCTGCTCTATCCGTTCTTCTGCATCCGAGCTGCTGCTGCTGCTGCCGCCACTAGGTTCCTTATTGCAATATTTAAGAATCTTGTCTCTATCTTATGTCTGAGTTTATCCGGTCCTATTTGGCCATCTGTAACCTTTGTATTTGTCTTTGATCAATGAGATTTATAATTTTTCTCCGTCCGAGTTCTTTTTCAACTGTAATCCTTTGACACTGTAATTTTGTATGTGATCCTTCATACATCTCCGAGTTGTTTGTTCAGTCACTTATTGCTATTGTCATTCTGGTTGTTGGAGAATTCAATGCATGTCTTCACGGATTGTATTGTTGCTTGTGGAATATTCTCTTGGATATGTTTGTCCTTGAGTGCCGTTCTTTCATGCCAGAGTCATCTTTTATTGAATTCTATCTTTTCATTGTGTCCTTTGTTAGATTTCTTCTGTTGGTGCTCCTAGTCCATGTGCACCGTTTCTTTTGCTTATAAATGCCCTTCCGGAGTACTGTTTTGATTCATCGAGCCTTTTGTTGCC